>NC_079221.1:46456015-46607957 GCF_029633865.1 Lampris incognitus
TGCCAGTGCTGCAGGAGTAGCTGAGAGGAAGGGTGGGCATCTGTGGCTGGAAGAGTGTGCCAGTGCTGCATCAGTAGCTGAGAGGAAGGATGGGCATCTGTGGCTGGAAGAGTGTGCCAGTGCTGCATCAGTAGCTGAGAGGAAGGATGGGCATCTGTGGCTGGAAGAGTGTCCCGGTGCTGCAGCGGTAGCTGAGAGGAGGGATGAGCATCAGCGACAGGCACAGGGGCCAGTTGGACACTGATAAGCACCAGACAAATAAATGTTACACTGCTGGTCTAATATGCATGCAACGTCCTCTCCATAATAGGGGAGAGGACAGGAGATAAAACAGCTTTACATGTCAGGTCTGTGTGGGCTTGAAAGAACCGTATGTCTGGCATGATAAATGCAATAAAGAAAACCAATTAACAGAGTGTTTATTGTAAAAGGCATGGCAGGACAAAAACCAGTAAAAACAGTTCAGTAATATCAGGAAATAATGAATGTACGCTTTACTAGTCTGTCTTCCTCTCTCTTTCTGTACCCAGGGGTCAGCAGAGCCCAGAGACCCAGACCCACCAGTCCCAGTCATGCAGAGAGCGGTCTCTGTGGATGCTCGGGTGGAGGAAGGGATGATGTGAGGGAATCAGAGAGAGAGAGGGATCACATGCAGGCCAAAAACCCTGAACATAATCAGAGTCTACTAGCCTCACAGACCAGCAGCACTACTACAGACCGCTGGTTCAGCTGCATGATCGCGACCATGCGGCTCTTCAGTTGTACATAAAAAGCATAACAAGTCAGTAAAGTGAAAGTATCATCTTTCCTTTGAGTACATTTGCAATTCACCAAGGACAAACATTCTCCTGTTGTGTTAAGATGAAGCTGTGCTGGAGGCCTCCACAGCACAGCAAGTCTGAAGTTCATTAAGTCAAGAATGTTTGTTGTTCTCTCAAGTCAAGCTTAGAATAATGTTGAACACACGACACCTCCGTCACTATTTATTGTTATGTCATATCAACTTGGTGATCAGAGCTAGCAGGCAGCTAGTATTCTTTTATTTTTCAGAATTCAACATTTAGAAAATATTAATCACTGTCACAACTGTGACAGCTTCTTCTCCCCAAGTGTGTCCGTAGAGTTTTGTCAGCTGTATATATTTCATATGACAGTTCAGTGTTGCTGAACTGTCATGTGTATGAGTATGTGTCTTATTGTATGAGGAAGTCAGGAGTTGCAGAGAAGTATGTAGGAGTGGTGCAGGATACGTATGAGGGAAGTGTGACAGTGGTGAGGTGTGCGGTTGGAAAGACGGATGGGTTCAAGGTGGAGGTGGGGTTACATCAAGGATCGGCTCTGAGCCCTTTCTTGTTTGCAATGGTGATGGACAGGTTGACGGACGAGATCAGGCAGGAGTCCCCGTGGACTATGATGTTTGTGGTTGACATTGTGACCTGTAACGACAGTAGGGTGCAGGGTGAAGAGAGCCTGGAGAGGTGGAGGTATGCACTGGAGAGAGGAGGAATGAAAGTCAGTAGGAGCAAGACGGAATACCCATGTGTGAATGAGAGGGAGGACAGTGGAATGGTCAGGATGCAAGGAGTAGAGGTGACGAAGGGATATGAGTTTAGATACTTGGGGTCAACTGTCCAAAGTAACGGGGAGTGCAGAAGAGAGGTGAAGAAGAGAGTGCAGAGAGGGTGGAGAAGAGTGTCAGGAGTGATTTGTGACAGAAGGGTAGCAGCAAGAGTTAAAGGGAAGGTTTACAAGATGGTTGTGAGACCAGCTGTGTTATATGGTTCGGAGATGGTGGCACTGATGAAAAGACAGGAGGAGGAGCTGAAGGTGGCAGAGTTGAAGATGATAAGATTTTCATTGGGAGTGACGAAGAGGGACAGGATTAGGAACGAGTATATTAGAGGGACAGCTCAGGTTGGACGGTTTGGAGACAAAGCAAGAGAGGCAAGATTGAGATGGTTTGGACATGTGTGGAGGAGAGATGCTGGGTATACTGGGAGAAGGATGCTGAATATGGAGCTGCCAGGGAAGAGGAGAAGACGGAGGCCAAAGAGGAGGTTTATGGATGTGGTGAGGGAGGACATGCAGGTGGCTGGTGTGACAGAAGATGCAGAGGACAGGAAGAGGTGGAAACGGATGATCTGCTGTGGCGCCCCCTAACGGGAGCAGCCGAAAGTAGTAGTAGTAGTAGTAGTAGTAGTTCAGTGTTGCTGAACTGACACCAGGCTTAGAATAAAAGAAAAAAACAAAACAACAACAACAAAAGGAGCTAATTTTATTGACTACGCAAATAGTTGCTGAGTCTCCATGGCAACAAGGATCCCTTCAGCCAGCAAAGCAGCACAGATGACTTGTCAATCGAAGGAAAGGAAGGAAGGAAAGATGAGCAAGACTCCTGTGAGCGTTTCAGCGTGCTCATTATAATATGTTGAAATTACAAATGCAAGTTAGCTATGCAAAGTTTGCATGAACATTTGGCGATTAACTCACCCCGCAAAATATTCCCCCACCGCATTCCTCCAATATTAAAAGTGTGTGACATGTGGGTGAGGAGAAGACAAACTATTACAGGCCTTGCTGCATTTAGGCTAAAAATAATTTCAACCGTGATTATTATTTCAATTAAATCAGTTATTAACTTTTAACGGTGTCCGGCTCGGGCGTGGCGTTGTCTCGAATGGACCAGGGCTCTTCAGCCAGCCACGTTATCCAGGATGAATTCCGCAGGAGTCGTCAGATCGTGAAACTCCTGAAGATGAAATGCAAATGTTGTGAATACTTTTTTGATTAATATTTGAAAACCGGGCCTTGCGTCTTGACTCCACGGTGATTGTGACTCAGCAGTTTCCACAGGACCGTCTGTGGCTCGAAACAAGGATGATAATGAAAATAAAAAGCAATCGCTGCCGACAACAGTGAGCTCAAGGGCAAGTGGGCAGAAGACAATGAAGTGCAGCGACGGAGCTGAACAAAGAGTGGAAGGGAAACTGTCGGACAAGGACGGGACTGAGAAAGTGTACGTAATTAAATGGGGTGAGTCAAACAGAAAGGGATGTTGGGGGAAGGTGTAGTAATCTGAGGGCTGCGTTTATGAGAGTGAGGCGAGAATAGTAATGAGAAGTTTCCACTGCAGCCCCCCCCCTCCCCTCCCCTCAAGTTGCTTCTGCTGCAATGACAGTGCATGTCAACAAGGTAGAGACTAAAAAGCAGACAGTCATTTTTGCACCACTCTTTCCTTTTCTCCCCAATTTATTCTGAGGTGGTAATTTGCCTGCTGCTGCAGCAAGGGACGTTGTCAGTCTAGCAGTCAGCCCTTCTGAGGTGGCAGAAGACTGCAGTGGAACACAGCCCTCTCATATCCTCTGGAATAACAGGGGAATCCTTAAGAGTTAACAGAGACGTTACATGTGTAAGATATTGTTCCATCTTGTGTGACAGTCCAAGCACCAAAGACTCTCAATCATAACACATGTTTAATCCCAATGGGCGGCACGGTGGCGCAGTGGTTAGCATGGTCGCCTCACAGCAAGAGCTTGCATGCTCTCCCCGTGTCTGTGTGGGTTTCCTCCCGGGGCTCCGGTTTCCTCCCACAGTCCAAAGACATGTAGGTCCGGTGAATCGGCTGTACTACATTGTCCCTAGGTATGAAAGTGTGTGTGTGCAACCCCCATGACGTCCACTTGAGGAAGAAAAGGGCTCATTGTAGGAACTGTGTTGATATTATTGTTCACATGAACTGTTAAACAGTGAAACTGAAAACAGTGAGTGTAATAATTACAGTTACGTGTCCTGCCTAATATAGAATCCTGCAGAATGTGGCAGTAACATATATACTGCTATAAAGTAGTCCTGTGTATTGGTTTCGGGGCTGGACCAGTGGGGTAACATGCCAAATCAAAAGCACGGTGAGTAATCGATGTGGGCTGAGGAATGAAGCACGGTGACGTAATGAATGTGGGTGGAGCGAGACGGGCTGGACGTCCAACTCCGCCTTCCCATAGGCTGCAGCCGGTACAGCTTGAGCTGGATGGCAAACACACACATACCCATTTACACGTGCACATCCGTGTGCACATTCACAAATGTACACAAAAACTCTGTTGTTTCCCATGTTTTTAGCCTGAAGGGGATATTGTGTTTGGTTGTGTGTGTGTGTGTGCATGTGTGTGTCCGCGGCTAATCTTGCACACTACTGGACCTGTCTGCCTCAAATAATTTTTTGCACAGTCATGGCTGTATGATGAAGAACCTCTCGTGGTTGTGGTGATTCAAAACCTTAGGAAAAATGTTTGTTCTTACTACCGCCGCTCCCTCTCTTCACTCCCTCTCTAGTTCGCTCGACCAACGCTGCTCTCTGTGACCGCCCGATCTAAGTTAACTGTGCGCATATGCGACTCACGTCTACTCATATCTACAATTCCCTCTTGGTTGCAGTCAAAACAGGAAGTGCTACATATTCTTGCAGCTGCCTGATCTGAGTCAACCGTAGATGTCAGTCGTGCATGTGTGAGGTTAAATGGTTTACCAAAGCTTTATTATATTGTAACAACCACAGATGACTAGACTGGCTAGCCCTTGGCCGACGGGTTGGACCTCTTAGTTGACTGGTTAACGTAGTCGCCCGTGGTGCGGGAGATCTGGGTTCGCGTCCCAGCTGTGATGGTTCCCAGCTGCCCCCAAATTCGCTACAACATTATGAAAATAAAGACCGGGTTAGGGTTAGACTAAAATGGTCCTAGAGCAAACCTTTTCAGAATCAGAACACTTTATTCATCCCCGCGGGGAAATTCTTTTTGGAAGGAGCAAGTTCATATTAGACTTGGTCGTATTCGTGTGAGGGCCCACCTAGGAGGCTGCACATCCACAGACTGACAGGCAAAACGTTTTTATTACGTAGATTTGGTAGCTTGAGCGCTGCATATTATTTTTTCCCCATGTTTCCCGTTCAACTGACTTGATCGCTGTGCAAAAGTCTTATAATGGCAGGACAAACACCATGGTTTTTATGTCCGTGTCTGCATACTACTAGGCCTGTCAGACTGATAATTTTTGTGCAGTTATGATCAAGGAGCGCTTGTGCTTGTGGTGATTCAAAACCTTTGAAACACCTGTTTGATACCGCAAGTGAGTGCTAATGCTTCAGCTGGTTTTTCGCCCAAGTCCAAACACCGGAGAAATGACGATACACCTGGTGGGGATCTGAACTCTACTGAGTGCACTCTTCTAGTTAACCACTGTATTCACTAAGTGCATGCACATACACACACTGCCAAGAGATGATCCTAACCCTTGCTGCTAAGACAGAGAGCAGAATTTTAGATGGAGTAAAAACAGCTGGGGATTTGTGAGGCATAACCGCATGACTGTCAAACCTGAAAATATCCATGTTTCCTCCAGACTGGCTCTGTCCACAACACATGGAAGCTCTCACCATCTGCTCCACACCATCTTTAAGGTACCCTGGAAGACGAGAGTGATTACATAAGTCGGAGAAGACAATAACTCTATTGCCTCTGCACCTATTTCTTTATTGCAGTCAAAAAAGAACAGAATCACGACATGCTTACAATGAACTAAATGTTAGATTTACCATGTAAGACACAAGATATTGTATTATCTTTGTGTGGTGACCCAATTCCTTTATGCTGAAAGTTCAACCGTTTAAAATTCAGCTCAACAATTCTGCCAAAAATTCAAACAATTCTGTCAGAAACATCGGCTCCAAACTGCAGTGTGGCCAAAAATAATCACCGGCACACACATATCCTAATTAGTTGTCTTTAGTAGACTGCTTCACAACCTGTACTGCATGGCGGGTCGGTTTTCTGTCTCAATGAATTTACCAACCACTGTTCTGCTGACGAGATTATAGAGTATAGATTATGACTAATTGATGACTTAATCATGACTAATGACTACTGCAAACTGTTCTCTTCTCTCACGTCTTTTCTCTCTCTGAATGATGTCTTCTCCTTTCTCTTCTTCTGTGTGAATGGTGTCATGTGAGTCTCCCTTATGTGCACGTGCAGTAGGTTCTCCTCCCAGGTCGCCATGGTGATGGTGGTCGCCACTTGGACGCTGCCCGGCATTCCCCTCATCACATTTTCTTTTATATATTTTATAAATCCATATATTGTTTGTTTACATGATGATGCTGGTCGCGTGGCTTGGGTCTTGGACTGTTCCGGTGGCGTCTGGACACCGCTTGGCATCCTGCGCATCATATTCTTCATACATTTTATTAATCCATTATAATTGTGTTATCCTCTTTCAATGTTGTATTGTGTAAATTGTGTAAATACAACATCCGTTGCACGCTGTCCGTTTTGGGAGAGAGATCCCTCCTCTGTTGCCTTCAAGTGCCCGGTAAGGCCAACCTGACCGCACTGTTCCCCACACGTGGACACAACACACTTTATTTATACCGCCCCTTTCTGAACAGCGTGACAACATGCCTTACACAACAGCATAACATAATACTACACAGTCAAGATAAAACAACAACGTACCTGTGGGGAAGCTGTAGATTCCCGGCCATAACTATGTGCTGGATTTAGTCAAGGAGAACCCGCTGCAGGTGATCGATCAGAATCACCCAGATGTCTTCAATGTCCCCGTCGTTATTGCACCACTACAACCACCATCCTTGTACAACAGTCTGATGACTCAGTGGTTCTGTGTAAATGAACATAACAAGTCAGATACCTTTATTAAATTATAAGAGGCGCATGCAGAAAATGTAGATTAATTGCTTTCAGAAAGGTGTGAATGTAGACTGTACTAGGTAATACATCTGGTAAACAGCAGATAAATGACGTGGCTGTATCAAACAGCCATATCTGAGACTGAAACAACATGTTCCCTCTATATCGGTGGATTAATGCCCATCAGCGCTGCAACACCGCCCTCTACTGGTCAGTAGTATGCAACACGCTTGAACTGCAAGGCATCAATACCGGTGGCTAAACTAGCTGCTAAGCTACACGCGCTGTACATGCCTCGTTAATTAACGAGCGGACCGCCGCGCGGCCGTTCGGTCCACGGGTCTATCAGCAGCAGAGTAAAGCAGCATAAACCAAACGATGTCCTACCGGTGTGTCTAAACCATGACACCTATTTACTGCTGCTAGCTGAGGAACAACACCTGCTAATATGAGGCCACACAGTCCCAGAACACATGAACATGAGCCTCCTTAGATCGGCTAACACACGCCAACACTTCACTGACGAATAGCAACAACAAACATGTAACATATAACATATAACATATAATATACACCATTTAACATATAACATATAATATATAACATATAATATACACCATTTAACATATCACATATAACATATAATATATACCATATAATGTATAACATATAACATATAATATATACCATTTAACATATAATATATAATATATTGTGGCAGGAATGAGGAAAAACACAGGAGACCAAGGTGAGTTTGATGTTTATTCCTCAACTCCAAAAACCAACTGCAGCAGGAACAACCCTGCACCGGCGAGTCCGGGAACGTAAACCACGCCCCCAGCTCACAGCCCTGCTGGGTGAGAGGCATAGCCCCTAGTGTCCGCCACACAGCCCCCCCCCCCCGAACACCCAGAAGGGACTCCTGGAAATAAAATTAGTGTCTCACTGGAGGCTTAAGCAGCCTGCCATAACGGCTGCGCCGTCCCTCAGCCGAAACAGGAGGTGAAACACAGTCCAAAGCCGGCTGAGAAGCAGAACGCTGAACCCGTGAAGACACTGCCGGGGTCCTGGAAGGAGGACGACCCCGACGGGGAACCTGGGCCGGAAACACAACTTCGCCTGCCACCCTGTGCGCCGGTTTAAGCCTATCAAGCGTGACACGCTCCCTACGCCCACCCATATCCAGCACAAACCCTTAGGACCCGTCTCAAGAACCCGAAATGGGCCATCGTATGGGGGTTGGAGGGGGGAGCGGTGAGCATCATGCCGTACAAAAACAGAACGAGCCGACATGAGCTCCGCAGGCACGAACGACCGCGGAAAACAGTGGTGAACGGGGCCTGGAACCCGAGTGCTGTCGGACAAAAAAGGATAAACGGCCGGACGGGGTCGAGGAGCGGAACTCCCAGGCAAAAATTCCCCAGGGACGCGGAGCGGCTGACCGAGCACCAGCTCAGCGGGTGACGCGTCGAGGTCCTCCTTAGGAGCCGAACGCAACCCGAGCATAACCCAAGGTAAACGATCCACCCAGTTACCATCCGAGAGCGCAGCGCGCAGCGCTGCCTTGAGCGACCGGTGAAAACGTTCACACAAGCCGTTAGCCTGAGGGTGGTACGCGGTAGTGCGGTGTACCTGCACACCCAAGGATCGCGCAAGTGCCGACCAGATCTCTGACACGAACTGGGGGCCCCTGTCTGAGGTGATATCTGACGGAGTGCCGAAACGGGCGACCCAGGAGGAAAGAAAAGCGCGTGCAACATCCGAGGATGTTGTGGAGGACAGAGGGACAGCCTCTGGCCACCTGGTGGTCCGATCTACCATTGTGAGCAGGTGCGTAAAACCCTGTGAAGAAGGTAGAGGGCCCACCAGGTCCACATGCACGTGGTCGAAACGTCTGGCCGGGATCGGAAACGGTTCGAGGGGCGATTTAGTGTGCTGGTGGACCTTAGCGCGCTGGCACGCTACACATGCAGCTGCCCACCCCTTGACGTCCTTGCGGAGGCCAGGCCAGATGAACTTGGAACCGACTAACTTCACCGACGCCCGAACTCCAGGGTGCGAGAGGGAGTGAATCGAATCGAAAACTCGACGGCGCCAGGCCACTGGAACAACGGGGCGGGGACGGCCAGTGGAGACATCGCAGAGGAGGGCAGGACTGCCTTCCTGCATCACAGCGTCCTCTAACTTGAGACCGGTACGCGTTGACCTAAGGGCAAGGACGTCCAGGTCGCTGGGCTGGTCGGCAGCCATAGTGGAGAAATCCACACCGAGGTGCACAGGACACACAAGCACACGCGACAGACAATCAGCAACAGGGTTGGACTTCCCGGCCACATGCTGAATGTCCGTTGTGAACTCGGAGATCGCCGCTAGGTGGCGCTGTTGACGAGCAGACCACGGCTCAGTCACCTTGGACATGGCAAAAATCAGCGGCTTATGATCCAGATAAGCCGTGAATGGGCGACCCTCCAGCAGGAAGCGGAAATGCCGGGTTGCAAGGTGCAGTGCCAGCAACTCCCGGTCAAAAACGCTGTACTTGCGCTCGCTATCCCGCAGTTTGCGGCTAAAAAATGCGAGTGGCTGCCACGCATTCGCCACACGCTGTTCAACCACAGCCCCCACGGCTATGTCAGACACATCGGTTGTTAAAGCTATGGACGCCGTGGGTGTGGGATGGGCGAGGAGGGCAGCGTTAGCAAGGGCGCACTTAGCTCCGTCAAAGGCCTGGACCTGTTCGGGAGTCCAGTCGACAGGGTCGTTAGCCTTCTTACGCCGCAGGGCTTCGTAAAGTGGCTGAAGGAGGTGGGCAGCGCGAGGGAGGAAACGGTTATAGAAATTCACCATGCCCAAGAATTCCTGCAATGCCTTAACAGAGACTGGGCGGGGAAATTCCGCCACCGCTTGCACCTTAGAAGGCAACGGGACCGCGCCTTGCGGCGAAATGCGGTGACCCAAGAAGTCAATCACCGGCAGTCCAAACTGACACTTGGCCGGGTTGACTATCGCCGTGTTCGTCCAGACGACGGAAAACCTGTTTCAGGTGCGCCAGGTGCTCTTCAGCTGACGGACTGGCCACTAATATGTCGTCGAGATAAACGAACACGAAAGCAAGGTCACGCAACACCGAGTCCATCAGCCTCTGAAAGGTTTGCGCTGCCCCCTTCAAGCCAAAAGACATGCGCATGAACTCAAAAAGCCCAAACGGGGTGATCACTGCGGTCTTGGGCACGTCCTCTGCGCGCACGGGAACCTGATGATAGCCGCGCACCAGGTCCACCTTAGAGAAGATAGTGGTACCTACCAGGCGTATGGAAAAGTCCTGTATGTGTGGGATGGGATAGCGGTCATTGGCGGTGACGTTGTTCAGGCGGCGAAAATCGCCGCAAGGCCGCCACGACCCATCCGCCTTGGGCACCATGTGAAGCGGCGAGGCCCACGGGCTGTTGGAACGCCTCACTATACCCAGACGCTCCATGATGGCGAACTCCTCCTTAGCTGGAGCCCATTTTAACGCGTCGAGGCGCCGCGCGCGCGCAAAAACTGGCGGTCCCAGAGTAGGAATGAAATGTTCTACCCCGTGTTTAGTAACCGCGGTGGAAAAGGCAGGTGTAGTCACCGATGGAGAATCCGCCAGCAAACGCTGAAAAACATCCCCTAATGCTAAAAAGTTAGCGTGTGTTAACGGCCCGGCTCCCCCTGTCTCGCACGGAACAGTGGCGAAAGACACAGCATCAATTAAACGGCGGTTTGCAACATCAGCCAGCAGACCATTAGCACACAGAAAATCCGCGCCGATAATAGGAACAGTAATGGCGGCCACTACAAAGTCCCACTCAAAATGGCGCCCGTGGAAGCAAACAGTCACCAACCTTGTGCCAAACGTCGCAATGGACGAACCGTTAGCTGCACTTAACTGTGGGCCGCCGCCTTCGGCCGACCTGTCTGTCTTAGCAGGAGGGAGTAGGCTCTTTTGCGAGCCTGAGTCCACCAGAAACCGTCTTCCTGACATCGTGTCCTTAATGAAGAGCAGCTCACTACGTCCACCAGCGCCCACAGCTGCTACTGAGCGCTGCCCTGGAGTTTCCCGCCGCCTCAAACGTGCACGGACGGACGCAGCGCCTCGCTTTGCCGCCGAACCGCCGGTGGAAGAAACAGAGGCCTCTCCCGCGCCGTCTCCGGGCAGTCACTCCAGCCACCACCGCCGGGTCCGCGTCCTCCGACGTCGGCTGCAGAGGCTCCGATGCCACACTCTGCACAGAGAACCGTCTGGTAGCCAGCATGACCCGATCGGCCTCCTCAGCCAGACACGGGGAGACACGGGGAGTTAGCCAAAACCGCGCGCACAGGAGACGGGAGCTGGCGCAGGAAAACGTGCGGGAAAAGGAATCCACCTTCGTCTGAGCCTAGCAGCGACAGCATATTGTCCATGAGATCCACAGCCGTCCCGTCGCCCAAACCGGATATGGAAAGGATTCTATCTGCCCTCTCTGCGGTAGATAGGCTGTACCTCCGGAGCAGAAGATGTTTGAGGGCGACGTATTTATCGTGTTGCGGAGGGGCGCGCAACAGCTGCATGGCCCGGCGTGTGGACTGCTGGTCCAGCGCAGCTACGACCAAATAGTATCTGGAGGAGTCCGCGGAGATTCCACGCAGGTGGAACAGCGCCTCGACATGCTGGAACCACGAGGCCGGGTCGCTCTGCCAGAACTCTGGGAGTTTCACAGCCGCGGCGAGAACGGCCGGCTGTCAGAGTTGGGGCGGCGTGGCCAAAGTGGATTCACACTCCTCTTCTGCTCCAAACATGTTCAATTCGGGGTCACCAATGTGGCAGGAATGAGGAAAAACACAGGAGACCAAGGTGAGTTTGATGTTTATTCCTCAACTCCAAAAACCAACTGCAGCAGGAACAACCCTGCACCGGCGAGCCCGGGAACCTAAACCACGCCCCCAGCTCACAGTCCTGCTGGGTGAGAGGCATAGCCCCTAGTGTCCGCCACAATATAATATATAACATATAATATACACCATTTAACAAATAACATTTAACATATAATAAACATTCTCAAACATTCCACTCACTTATGCTGGACACACTTGACATAACCGCACTGTAAATACTAACCTTGGATTTGATAAAAAATAATTAGTGAACCTAACTCAGTTTTTTATCACCCTGTTAATAACACTCATTATGAATACGTTTCTGGTAATTTGGGATGGAAAAAGCTGACCAAGTAAATATCCTTGAGTTTAGGCAACAAGAAAAACGTGATTTCAACATGTAGACATGCGCAGATCAGTCCTCACCTACTTGGCGCCCAATACATTGTTGCCGCTTTATCCTGAAACATGCAGAACAAGCCCAGGAGCAGGTGGACGCTGCAACTCAATATAATCGCCATTACCGCAGTTCTCGTCCTTGGCACACTTTTGGGGTGAACCGTTTGTCACCAGTGTAATGTTTGTAGACACTTTCATTATATGTCCTCACTTTCCTTAAAACAGTTAATGTATTTCATGTATGTGTATAACATATTTAATCTTGCTGATCTTACATAAAACCGCACTGAAAAAGCATGAGATGAGGCAGCCAGTACCTCTGCCTCAGTGAAGGGGGCGTATGCGTGAGCCCACGGGTTTACAGGACGCTTTCTTCTTCTGCTGTTGCTCTTCTTTAACGCGGAGTCAAGTTCACTACAAGCGGCTCGTTTATTTTGAAAAAAAAACATTGACTGCAACAATGGTAGATTCTCTATCTAAGCTCAAAAGTTTCTCAAAACTGGACTTTCAGTCAAAAAGCGAAGTGATAAATGATGGAGGACCAATGCCGCCGGAGCAGCTAAAAGGTTTGCTTCAAACAACGGGACAGAAGATAACTCGCTCTTCTTAAACGGAGCGGCGGTGGTGGAGCACCCGGAAAGCCTGGCGGTGTGGCGGTGCTACAAGAACCCGCCTTTTCTGCTTTCCCGCTCTTTTGTCCTCAACACGCGGTAATGGCTGGACTAACTAACACAGGGTTTTGTGACTTGAAAAATCTACCAAGAAGCTTCAGCAAACATGAAAGATCCACTACTCATATTCAAAGCCAAACTGCTTTGAAAACTTGTGGATCTTCAAGAATAGATTTTGGCTTTGGATGAACAACGGAGAGTAAACATTTCCGTCCACAATGCAAAAGGTAAAGGAAACCCGAGAGGTTTTAAAAGACCTCATTAATGCAGCAACCTGCTTCCTAGCCAAACAGCAACTGGCATTTCGTGGTAACGGTGAGAGCAGAAGCTCTTCTAATCGTGGCAACTATGTAGAACTATTACAGGCTTTTGCTGAGAAAGATGAAAGGTTAGCTAGACATTTGGAGACATCCGCTGTGTTTTCTGGCTTGTCAAGCAGAATTCAGAACGATTTAATTGAAGCAATCGGTGATGTGATAAGAAACGATATCAAAAGGGAGATTAATGCAGTCCCGTTTGTTGCTGTAGAAGCAGACGAGACAACGGATGTCACAAACAAAGCCAAATGAGTGGTGAATCTAAGCTACTATATTGGGTTCATATATTTGTAAATCTGACTCTGAAAAAGTCAGTGCCTCACCAGCCACGAACCTCACCGCACGTCACTGGCAACAACGAACATATAACATTTAACACATAACTTATAACATATAACATATAACATTTAACATATAATATTTAACATTTAACATATAACATTTAACATATAACATTTAACATAATAAACATTCTCAAAAATTCAACTCACTTGTGCTCGACGCACTCGACACCAGATAACCGTTAGTACACCGTAAAGTTGTTAATCCAGGAAAGCGCCTGATGTGCGGCGGATTCTGGTGAAACCGGGGGACAAACATAGCTCAGTTCTGATTGGCCCAAAGCCCGTGTAAAGTGTGACGCAGTTCCGGTGGGGGGAGAGAGAGTGAGGGGAACATTACGGTGAGAATGTCGCTGCTCAGGCTGTTCTCATTCATTGGTCGTAGTAAAACGTATGTGACGCACGTCAGGCACCTCACCCCAACCCCAACCCCAACCCCAACCCCTAGGTTTGGGGAGGGCGCCCCCCGGTGTTCCCGTAGAACAGCCCCCCGCCGGCGCCCCCCGGCCGGCGATCGCGCCGCGCCCCCCCCCGCAACAGCCCCCCCGCAGAGAATTGCGCAGGCGCTCTGCCGCCGCCCCGCCTGGCGCGGGCTGTTGCGTCGCCGCCCCGGGGACTGCGCAGGCGCTGTGAGTCGCTCCACGACATCGCATGAACGGTTCATGAGGGCACGTTGCGCTGCTAGAGGCCTTTTAGACAACACCATAGAAATATAGGACGTAGCGCCAGATCCGCTCCACACAACCAGGTAACACACGGCCAGGATAACGTCACAAGAGCATAATTAAAACGAAGAGAATTACAGCCCATAAAACAAGGGTTATGATAAAAACAATTAAAATAACGCGACGAAAAAAAAAGAAAAACAGAGAATTAAAAATGTAAAATGATAAAACTCCGGGAAACGTAGACCAATAGCAAGCAAAGGTATCAGGATGAAGTAAACCATTAACGTTATTTCCCAAATTGCCTCTTAGTTTAGTATATGAAACGGTTCATACCACTGAGCAGGAAACGTAGGGGGGGAAATAAACAGAACCTTCTAAAAGTGTTGTTTATGTGTGAACTATTTCAAAAGTTGAGTCGGCGTCTATTAAAGACACACTTTCAATAACGTTATTTAGAAATAATTTATCGGGGAGAGGTGCGCAACTCTATGAGTTTCATAAATTGTAAGGGACACGCCCCGCGGGAGCTGCACCCAATCGGATGCGAGAAAATAGGTGTACTGTCTCTTTAATTGCTCGCGTCTCAGCAGGTATAAAGGGCGGAGCGTTCTGCGCTCAGCTCAGTGTGCACGAAGACTCCGATGAGAGAGGTTCTATCGACACAGCGCAGTACGAAACGTTCCGCCTTCTTTCAGATAGCGACATTAGCGACAGCTCAGCACTAAACGTCCCGACAGAGCTTGAGTGAGTTAGTGACACCTATAATGTCCCAATATGCCTGATCTACACTATCTATACAGCCCCCTATCGATACTGCTGTGGTACTGCAGTACAGATAGGGTGTTGTGTGCAGCACCATATATTCTGCTCTTATTTCTATTTCTTATTTTATCTTTTATTTCTATGTGTTTCTATTTTCTTGTTATCTTGTATCCTTGCTAGGTTTTAGTTTTCTTTACTAGATTGTGAGTGTCTGTAAAAGGACCCAATTTCCCCTCGGAGATGAAAAAAAAATATTGTTCGGAATCCGATGACGTCACGATTTAGAATGTTGAGCTATATAGAATGCACGTTGATTGACTGATTGGTTCTCAGCAATACACCCGCCGTGTGTGTGTGTGTGTGTGAGGGGAAGGGCTGTGAGAGTCTGACAGTACCAGAGAAAGGTGAGGTCCGACCAAACTCTCACAATCCCTCACCTTTTCCTCAAACACACACACACACACACACACACACACACACACACACACAACCGAAGCACACCAACATATCTGAGCATGCGGTAGTAAACAGATGGGAGTCATTGTGCAGGTTTAATGTTCCAGATGAAACGTTTGCAAGTGCTAAAACTGAAATCCGCTTCTTAAATGTGTGTGTGTGCATTCACCATTAATATGGCAAGTCAAGGGTATTGCATTATCACTCTCTGATGACATTGTGCTGTCCTAGGTCTCATTATTACCTGTGTCTTGTAAAGAAGAATATGACTGATAGGCAACACTTTGTCCTCTTTCCCCCCCAGCTTTAAGGCCTGTTGGAAATAGACTTGGTTTCCCAACTGAGTCTGTGGCTCCCACTCAATCAGGTACAAATCCCAGCGTAAGGTTACACCTTCCTCATGGTGGTCCAATAACTGGTATATTGAGGATGAAAAGAATAATGTAATAATGTCCGTTACCCCCCTCCCCCCATGCCTGACGCCACTGAAGAATTAAGAGAGGCTCTTGAGCAGGTCCACATCATGAGCTCCTTCAGGAAAGAGACCCCCCTGCTGATACACAGCAACAATGCTGCTTCCCTTGGTAAGAGAGCTCTTCAGCTGATGGCTTCATGTCCTGCTGGGAGATAAGGCTGGAAATGTTATCATGACTGAAACATTCATGTTAGTCACTAAACATTTGTCATTCAGCACCAGAAAAACTTTTAAATGTAACCCTTGTGTTTGTCCACACCTTCTGTATACTGCCCTTGTCTTAAGGGTCATTTATTAAACCTCGAAATTAAAGCAACTTAATTTAATTTTAAACCCCAAATCTATTTTGCACGAAGAAGCAACCTGTCATTCACCACAAAGTATGAGGCTATCTGGGTTTTCCCTCTTCCCAGTGCAGAAAGACTGCATTTAATCAGTGGACACCACTCGTTTTTATAGGGTCACATGACCCAAACGTGTCTTAGGGTCAAACATGTCCCTAAGACAATCTTAGTACCCTAGTGGTGTACAGCTTTCATGGAAATATAAATAAAATCAAGGTATCACTTTTTCTAATGTTGGGGCCACTCTAGGAAAAGTCATCAAATATCAGGTTGAAAAAATATTATTTTGAGTCTTTTCTCTGCTGTTAAACACAGTTAGGAGTCATTTTGACCCATAAGACAACAGAAGTGTTAAGACGAGTAGTCGGCAAGGTTAAATGCCCATAACACCATTTTTTAACTGCCAGAACAATGTTGTGAATTGCAATTTTTATAAGTGCACACAGAAAACAGCATTGTTAATTATAAGACAGAGTTTAAATGATCTTTCCATTTAAATCTGACCAAACTCCAAACAAAGCATCTAAGCATAGGCTCATAACCAAGTGGGACTCATTTGGCTAGAGACCGCTGTTTGACACCATGTAAGATGCCACCTTTAACATTTATTACAATGTACTAATAAAATGAAGTCAGTGACTGGTGAATTTTCCTTCAACTTATAGATGTCCAACCTAGAGTTCTCCGTCAAGCAAGACGTAGGCTGGCTGAGCGTCTTGGTGGAAGTTTGCATGAGAAAGACTCACGAGCGAACAATCGAAAAGGTGAGTGATCAAACATCACAGAACTCTACTCAGTGGTGACTCTGACGGGGAGTCAAAGAGGCCATCTATGTGAAGGGGGAACGACCATCCCTGAACTGTGGGGGGGGGGGGGGGGTTAAGAGTTTAAGACAACTTCTGTCGCCAATTTACAATGCTGTGGTCGCAACAATTCCCAAATCCTCGAAGTACACAGTGCCATTTAAACTCTAGTTTATTAATTCTCACGGCAATTTGCATATGAGCCAATTATTTTCTGTCATTATGCCACTGTATTGTTTATAAGGGTGGGGATACCTGCAGTCAGTTGAGACTGAAGAGGTCACTTAGATGAGTGATGAAGCGTTTCTCTCAATATACATTATGTCCAGATTAACTGATTCAACTGTCTGTGATTCCCTTTAACTTGTAGATGTTCAAGCTGGGGGCAACCCTCATCTCAGACGTAGGCCGGAAAAGCGTCTTCATAGAAATTTGGATGAGGAAGACTCAAGAATGCCCGCTCGAAAATGGTCAAGAACGACCCCTCAAAATGGTGAGAGTGATAAAACATCACAGAACTCCACTCAGTGGTGACCTTGATGTTGAGTTGTTGAACATAGGGCGTAGTTGTCTACTCCTTCATTTTAAAGCCAGGATATTAGTACTGGTTATACCAGTAGATTTGAGGTGTGTTATGGCATTAGACATATTTCAACCATGAATGCTAACAGAACAGTTGTGATTTTTTTAAACATCTTCAAGTCTGACAAGTTGTGTTTATTATGGGGCTAAAAATGGCTCCACAATAAAATGTTTAAAATGTTCATTTTATATAGTGATGTTAGTTTTCCACAATATACAGTCCTTCACTTGGAAAAGATTTTTGATATTTCTTCTAGAACAGGAAAATGCAACTTCGTGCTGTGCAGTGCCATGAGTATCCTTGTTCTCCATCCAACCGAACGCTACACCAAGGCATTTGACTGGCTGATACACCTTCAACCAAAGAAGACAGAGTCATCAGTGAAATGGCTGGATGGGGAACCTGCACAGTCATGGCACTCCATATCACATGTTTGTGTACACCAGTTTAAGAAGTAACTGCTTAAGACTAATTCACACTCTGACTACAGTACTGGTTCTGAACAGTCATTGTTATTCCACTTACTGTTATCATGATTAAAACATTCACATTAGTTACCTAATATTTTCCAATTACTACAAAAAAAACCCTTTAAATTGGAGATGAGTAGTCAACAAGGTTAAATGCCCAAGGTCAGAACAAGCTTAATCACTTTTTTAATTGCCAGACTGTTGCTCTTAAATACAACTTTTATAAGTGAACACAAAAAACAGCATTGTTAATCACAAGACAGGATTTAAATGATATTCCCATTTAAATCTGACCAAACTCCAAACAAAGCATCTAAGCATAGGCTCATAACCAAGTGGGACTCATTTGGCTAGAGACCGCTGTTTGACGCCATGTAAGATGCCACCTTTAACATTTATTACAATGTACTAATATAATGAAGTCAGTGACTGGTGACTTTTCCTTCAACTTATAGATGTCCATACTGGAGGTTTCCCTCAAATAAGACGTAAGCTGGCTGAGCGTATCGGGGGAAGATGGCATGAGAAAGACTCACGAGCGAACACTCGAAAAGGTGAGTGATCAAACATCACAGAACTCTACTCAGTGGTGACTCTGACGTTGAGTTGCTGAACAAAAGGCTTAGTTGTCTCCTCCTTAATTTGACCAAACTAGAGCCAGGATATTGGCATGGTTATACCAGTTAGTAGATTTTAGGTTTCTTACAGCATCAGACACATTTCAACTGTGAATGTTAACAGAAGAGTTATGACTTTTTAAACAACTTATGAAAGTCTGAAAGGTTGTTCATTATAGGGTAAAAACTGCTGCACAATAAAATGTTCATTTTATTTAGCAATATTAGTTTTCCTCAATAGATAGTCCTTCAGTGGGCAAATATTTCTGATATTTCTTCTAGAGCAGGGAAAGGCAACCATGTGCTATGCAGTGCCATGAGTATGTTTGTTCTCCATCCAACCGAACACGACACCAAGGGAGGTTTTTTTTTTTGGGGGGGGGGGTTATCCCTTTTTCTCTCAAATTGTTTCGGGCCAATTACCCTACTCTTCTAAGCCGTCCCGGTCACTGCTCCATCCCCTCTGCTGATCCGGAGAGGGCTGCAGACTACCGCATGATTTCTCCAATACACGTGGAGTCACCAGCCACTTCTTTTCACCTGCCAATGAGGAATTTCGCCAGGCGTCCCTAGCACGTGGGAGGATAATGTTATAGCCCCTAGTTTCCCCTCCCCCTGAACAGGCGCCCCGACCGCATTAGCCACTTAACATTTTTCAATCAGAACTACAAGATAAACCTTTCCATTTACGACGAGTAGTTAACAAGGTTACAACACCAATTTTTTAATTGCAGACCATCGCTCTTAATTGCAATTTTCATAGGCGGGCACAGAAAAAAGCATAGTTAATCATAAGACAGGATTTAAATGGTCTTTCAATTTAAATCTGACCAAACTCCAAACAAAACATCTAAGCAAGTGGGACTCATTTTCTTAGAGGTTGCTCTTTGACACAATGACAGATGCTCCCTTTAATATTTATTACAATGTAGTAATAGAATGAAGTCAGTGAGTGGTGAATTTTCCTTTACCTTGTCTTTATGCATGCTCAATAATTTCGGGAAAGTTGAGATGTGTATTTTCCTAACAATGCATCTCAGTTTCTTTCAAATTACAAAACACAAATTGGTCCGCCCCAATGATCTGGCCCCCCCGGCACAAACAGAGCAATATAGTGTAAGCTGTTAAATGCCAGGAGGATTGACATGAATTGTACATTGGGGAAACCAAACAGGGCACAGTGGCGCAATGGTTAGTGCTGTCGCCTCACAGCAAGAAGGTCCTGGGTTCGAGCCCCAGGTAGTCTCACCTTGGTGGGTCATCCTGGGTCGTCCTCTGTGTGGAGTTTGCATGCTCTCCCCGTGTCTGCGTGGGTTTCCTCTGGGGGCTCCGGTTTCCTCCCACAGTTCAAAGACATGTAGGTCAGGTGAACTGGCCTTACTAAATTGTCCCTAGGTATGAATGTTTGTGTGTGTGTGTCTCTCGGCCCTGTGATGGCCTGGCGGCCTGTCCAGGGTGTATCCCCGTCTGTCGCCCAATGACTGCTGGTGGAATAGGCTCCAGCATCCCCGCGACCCTGAGAGCAGGATAATCGGTTCAGCTAATGGATGGATGGAAACCAAACACACGCTGGCCAAGAGGATGGCACAACTCAGAAGAGCTAACACATTAGGCCAGGACTCCACAGTCTACAGACCAGTGGCCACTCTCTCAAGGATGAAGATGTGCACATCCTTGATAGGGAGGAACGCTGGTTTGAACGGGTAGTCAAAGAGGCCATCTATGTGAAGAGGGAACGACCATCCCTGAACTGTGTGTGTGTGGGGGGGGGGGGGTTAAGATAACCTCTGTCGCCAATTTACAACGCTGTGGTCGCAACAATTCCCAAATCCTCGAAGTACACAGTGCCATTTAAACTCTAGCTTATTAATTCTCATGGCAATTTGCATATGAACCAATTATTTTTGGTCATTATGCCACTGTATTGTTTATAAGGGTGGGGATACCTGCAGTCAGTTGAGACTGAAGAGGTCACTTAGATGAGTGATGAAGCGTTTCTCTCAATATACATTATGTCCAGATGAACTGATTCAACTGTCTGTGATTCCCTTTAACTTGTAGATGTTCAAGCTGGAGGCAACCCTCATCTCAGACGTAGGCCGGAAAAGCGTCTACATAGAAATTTGGATGAGGAAGACTCAAGAATGCCCGCTCGAAAATGGTCAAGAACGACCACTCAAAATGGTGAGAGTGATAAAACATCACAGAACTCCACTCAGTGGTGACCTTGATGTGGAGTTGTTGAACATAGGGCGTAGTTGTCTACTCCTTCATTTTAAAGCCAGGATATTAGTACTGGTTATACCAGTAGATTTGAGGTGTGTTATGGCATTAGACATATTTCAACCATGAATGCTAACAGAACAGTTGTGATTTTTTTAAACATCTTCAAGTCTGACAAGTTGTGTTTATTATGGGGCTAAAAATGGCTCCACAATAAAATGTTTAAAATGTTCATTTTATATAGTGATGTTAGTTTTCCACAATATACAGTCCTTCACTTGGAAAAGATTTTTGATATTTCTTCTAGAACAGGAAAATGCAACTTCGTGCTATGCAGTGCCATGAGTATCCTTGTTCTCCATCCAACCGAACGCTACACCAAGGCATTTGACTGGCTGATACACCTTCAACCAAAGAAGACAGAGTCATCAGTGAAATTGCTGGATGGGGAACCTGCACAGTCATGGCACTCCATATCACATGTTTGTGTACACCAGTTTAAGAAGTAACTGGTTCTCTGACTACAGTACTGGTTCTGAACAGTCATTGTTATTCCACTTACTGTTATCATGATTAAAACATTCACATTAGTTACCTAACATTTTTCAATTACTACAAAAAAACCCTTTAAATTGGAAATGAGTAGTCAACAAGGTTAAATGCCCAAGGTCAGAACAAGCTTAATCACTTTTTTAATTGCCAGACTGTTGCTCTTAAATACAACTTTTATAAGTGAACACAAAAAACAGCATTGTTAATCACAAGACAGGATTTAAATGATATTCCCATTTAAATCTGACCAAACTCCAAACAAAGCATCTAAGCATAGGCTCATAACCAAGTGGGACTCATTTGGCTAGAGACCGCTGTTTGACGCCATGTAAGATGCCACCTTTAACATTTATTACAATGTACTAATATAATGAAGTCAGTGACTGGTGACTTTTCCTTCAACTTATAGATGTCCATACTGGAGGTTTCCCTCAAATAAGACGTAAGCTGGCTGAGCGTCTTGGTGGAAGATGGCATGAGAAAGACTCACGAGCGAACACTCGAAAAGGTGAGTGATCAAACATCACAGAACTCTACTCAGTGGTGACTCTGACGTTGAGTTGCTGAACAAAAGGCTTAGTTGTCTCCTCCTTAATTTGACCAAACTAGAGCCAGGATATTGGCATGGTTATACCAGTTAGTAGATTTTAGGTTTCTTACAGCATCAGACACATTTCAACTGTGAATGTTAACAGAAGAGTTATGACTTTTTAAACAACTTATGAAAGTCTGAAAGGTTGTTCATTATAGGGTAAAAACTGCTGCACAATAAAATGTTCATTTTATTTAGCAGTATTAGTTTTCCTCAATAGATAGTCCTTCAGTGGGCAAATATTTCTGATATTTCTTCTAGAGCAGGGAAAGGCAACCATGTGCTATGCAGTGCCATGAGTATGTTTGTTCTCCATCCAACCGAACACGACACCAAGGGAGGTTTTTTTTTTTTGGGGGGGGGTTATCCCTTTTTCTCTCAAATTGTTTCGGGCCAATTACCCTACTCTTCTAAGCCGTCCCGGTCACTGCTCCATCCCCTCTGCTGATCCGGAGAGGGCTGCAGACTACCGCATGATTTCTCCAATACACGTGGAGTCACCAGCCACTTCTTTTCACCTGCCAATGAGGAATTTCGCCAGGCGTCCCTAGCACGTGGGAGGATAATGTTATAGCCCCTAGTTTCCCCTCCCCCTGAACAGGCGCCCCGACCGCATTAGCCACTTAACATTTTTCAATCAGAACTACAAGATAAACCTTTCCATTTACGACGAGTAGTTAACAAGGTTACAACACCAATTTTTTAATTGCAGACCATCGCTCTTAATTGCAATTTTCATAGGCGGGCACAGAAAAAAGCATAGTTAATCATAAGACAGGATTTAAATGGTCTTTCAATTTAAATCTGACCAAACTCCAAACAAAACATCTAAGCAAGTGGGACTCATTTTCTTAGAGGTTGCTCTTTGACACAATGACGGATGCTCCCTTTAATATTTATTACAATGTAGTAATAGAATGAAGTCAGTGAGTGGTGAATTTTCCTTTAACTTGTCTTTATGCATGCTCAATAATTTCGGGAAAGTTGAGACGTGTATTTTCCTAACAATGCATCTCAGTTTCTTTCAAATTACAAAACACAAATTGGTCCGCCCCAATGATCTGGCCCCCCCGGCACAAACAGAGCAATATAGTGTAAGCTGTTAAATGCCAGGAGGATTGACATGAATTGTACATTGGGGAAACCAAACAGGGCACAGTGGCGCAATGGTTAGTGCTGTCGCCTCACAGCAAGAAGGTCCTGGGTTCGAGCCCCAGGTAGTCTCACCTTGGTGGGTCATCCTGGGTCGTCCTCTGTGTGGAGTTTGCATGCTCTCCCCGTGTCTGCGTGGGTTTCCTCTGGGGGCTCCGGTTTCCTCCCACAGTTCAAAGACATGTAGGTCAGGTGAACTGGCCTTACTAAATTGTCCCTAGGTATGAATGTTTGTGTGTGTGTGTCTCTCGGCCCTGTGATGGCCTGGCGGCCTGTCCAGGGTGTATCCCCGTCTGTCGCCCAATGACTGCTGGTGGAATAGGCTCCAGCATCCCCGCGACCCTGAGAGCAGGATAATCGGTTCAGCTAATGGATGGATGGAAACAAAACACACGCTGGCCAAGAGGATGGCACAACTCAGAATAGCTAACACATTAGGCCAGGACTCCACAGTCTACATACATCTACAGACCAGTGGCCACTCTTTCAAGGATGAAGATGTGCACATCCTTGATAGGGAGGAACGCTGGTTTGAACGGGTAGTCAAAGAGGCCATCTATGTGAAGAGGGAACGACCATCCCTGAACTGTGTGTGTGTGTGTGGGGGGGTTAAGATAACCTCTGTCGCCAATTTACAACGCTGTGGTCGCAACAATTCCCAAATCCTCGAAGTACACAGTGCCATTTAAACTCTAGCTTATTAATTCTCATGGCAATTTGCATATGAGCCAATTATTTTTGGTCATTATGCCACTGTATTGTTTATAAGGGTGGGGATACCTGCAGTCAGTTGAGACTGAAGAGGTCACTTAGATGAGTGATGAAGCGTTTCTCTCAATATACGTTATGTCCAGATTAACTGATTCAACTGTCTGTGATTCCCTTTAACTTGTAGATGTTCAAGCTGGAGGCAACCCTCATCTCAGACGTAGGCCGGAAAAGCGTCTACATAGAAATTTGGATGAGGAAGACTCAAGAATGCCCGCTCGAAAATGGTCAAGAACGACCACTCAAAATGGTGAGAGTGATAAAACATCACAGAACTCCACTCAGTGGTGACCTTGATGTGGAGTTGTTGAACATAGGGCGTAGTTGTCTACTCCTTCATTTTAAAGCCAGGATATTAGTACTGGTTATACCAGTAGATTTGAGGTGTGTTATGGCATTAGACATATTTCAACCATGAATGCTAACAGAACAGTTGTGATTTTTTTAAACATCTTCAAGTCTGACAAGTTGTGTTTATTATGGGGCTAAAAATGGCTCCACAATAAAATGTTTAAAATGTTCATTTTATATAGTGATGTTAGTTTTCCACAATATACAGTCCTTCACTTGGAAAAGATTTTTGATATTTCTTCTAGAACAGGAAAATGCAACTTCGTGCTATGCAGTGCCATGAGTATCCTTGTTCTCCATCCAACCGAACGCTACACCAAGGCATTTGACTGGCTGATACACCTTCAACCAAAGAAGACAGAGTCATCAGTGAAATGGCTGGATGGGGAACCTGCACAGTCATGGCACTCCATATCACATGTTTGTGTACACCAGTTTAAGAAGTAACTGGTTAAGATTAATTCACACTCTGACTACAGTACTGGTTCTGAACAGTCATTGTTATTCCACTTACTGTTATCATGATTAAAACATTCACATTAGTTACCTAACATTTTTCAATTACTACAAAAAAACCCTTTAAATTGGAAATGAGTAGTCAACAAGGTTAAATGCCCAAGGTCAGAACAAGCTTAATCACTTTTTTAAAAGCCAGACTGTTGCTCTTAAATACAACTTTTATAAGTGGACACAAAAAACAGCATTGTTAATCACAAGACAAGATTTCAATGAAATTCCCATTTAAATCTGACCAAACTCCAAACAAAGCATCTAAGCATAGGCTCATAACCAAGTGGGACTCATTTGGCTAGAGACCGCTGTTTGACGCCATGTAAGATGCCACCTTTAACATTTATTACAATGTACTAATAGAATGAAGTCAGTGACTGGTGACTTTTCCTTCAACTTATAGATGTCCATACTGGAGGTTTCCCTCAAATAAGACGTAAGCTGGCTGAGCGTCTTGGTGGAAGATGGCATGAGAAAGACTCACGAGCGAACACTCGAAAAGGTGAGTGATCAAACATCACAGAACTCTACTCAGTGGTGACTCTGACGTTGAGTTGCTGAACAAAAGGCTTAGTTGTCTCCTCCTTAATTTGACCAAACTAGAGCCAGGATATTGGCATGGTTATACCAGTTAGTAGATTTTAGGTTTCTTACGGCATCAGACACATTTCAACTGTGAATGTTAACAGAAGAGTTATGACTTTTTAAACAACTTATGAAAGTCTGAAAGGTTGTTCATTATAGGGTAAAAACTGCTGCACAATAAAATGTTCATTTTATTTAGCAATATTAGTTTTCCTCAATAGATAGTCCTTCAGTGGGCAAATATTTCTGATATTTCTTCTAGAGCAGGGAAAGGCAACCATGTGCTATGCAGTGCCATGAGTATGTTTGTTCTCCATCCAACCGAACACGACACCAAGGGAGGTTTTTTTTTTTTTGGGGGGGGGAGGGGGGTTATCCCTTTTTCGCTCAAATTGTTTCGGGCCAATTACCCTACTCTTCTGAGCCGTCCCGGTCGCTGCTCCATCCCCTCTGCTGATCCGGAGAGGGCTGCAGACTACCGCATGATTTCTCCAATACACGTGGAGTCACCAGCCACTTCTTTTCACCTGCCAATGAGGAATTTCGCCAGGCGTCCCTAGCACGTGGGAGGATAATGTTATAGCCCCTAGTTTCCCCTCCTCCTGAACAGGCGCCCCGACCGCATTAGCCACTTAACATTTTTCAATCAGAACTACAAGATAAACCTTTCCATTTACGACGAGTAGTTAACAAGGTTACAACACCAATTTTTTAATTGCAGACCATCGCTCTTAATTGCAATTTTCATAGGCGGGCACAGAAAAAAGCACAGTTAATCATAAGACAGGATTTAAATGGTCTTTCAATTTAAATCTGACCAAACTCCAAACAAAACATCTAAGCAAGTGGGACTCATTTTCTTAGAGGTTGCTCTTTGACACAATGACGGATGCTCCCTTTAATATTTATTACAATGTAGTAATAGAATGAAGTCAGTGAGTGGTGAATTTTCCTTTAACTTGTCTTTATGCATGCTCAATAAATTCGGGAAAGCTGAGACGTGTATTTTCCTAACAATGCATCTCAGTTTCTTTCAAATTACAAAACACAAATTGGTCCGCCCCAATGATCTGGCCCCCCCGGCACAAACAGAGCAATATAGTGTAAGCTGTTAAATGCCAGGAGGATTGACATGAATTGTACATTGGGGAAACCAAACAGGGCACAGTGGCGCAATGGTTAGCGCTGTCGCCTCACAGCAAGAAGGTCCTGGGTTCGAGCCCCAGGTAGTCTCACCTTGGTGGGTCATCCTGGGTCGTCCTCTGTGTGGAGTTTGCATGCTCTCCCCGTGTCTGCGTGGGTTTCCTCTGGGGGCTCCGGTTTCCTCCCACAGTTCAAAGACATGTAGGTCAGGTGAACTGGCCTTACTAAATTGTCCCTAGGTATGAATGTTTGTGTGTGTGTGTCTCTCGGCCCTGTGATGGCCTGGCGGCCTGTCCAGGGTGTATCCCCGTCTGTCGCCCATGACTGCTGGTGGAATAGGCTCCAGCATCCCCGCGACCCTGAGAGCAGGATAATCGGTTCAGCTAATGGATGGATGGAAACCAAACACACGCTGGCCAAGAGGATGGCACAACTCAGAAGAGCTAACACATTAGGCCAGGACTCCACAGTCTACATACATCTACAGACCAGTGGCCACTCTTTCAAGGATGAAGATGTGCACATCCTTGATAGGGAGGAACGCTGGTTTGAACGGGGAGTCAAAGAGGCCATCTATGTGAAGGGGGAACGACCATCCCTGAACTGTGGGGGGGGGGGGTTAAGATAACTTCTGTCGCCAATTTACAACGCTGTGGTCGCAACAATTCCCAAATCCTCGAAGTACACAGTGCCATTTAAACTCTAGCTTATTAATTCTCATGGCAATTTGCATATGAACCAATTATTTTTGGTCATTATGCCACTGTATTGTTTATAAGGGTGGGGATACCTGCAGTCAGTTGAGACTGAAGAGGTCACTTAGATGAGTGATGAAGCGTTTCTCTCAATATACATTATGTCCAGATGAACTGATTCAACTGTCTGTGATTCCCTTTAACTTGTAGATGTTCAAGCTGGAGGCAACCCTCATCTCAGACGTAGGCCGGAAAAGCGTCTACATAGAAATTTGGATGAGGAAGACTCAAGAATGCCCGCTCGAAAATGGTCAAGAACGACCACTCAAAATGGTGAGAGTGATAAAACATCACAGAACTCCACTCAGTGGTGACCTTGATGTGGAGTTGTTGAACATAGGGCGTAGTTGTCTACTCCTTCATTTTAAAGCCAGGATATTAGTACTGGTTATACCAGTAGATTTGAGGTGTGTTATGGCATTAGACATATTTCAACCATGAATGCTAACAGAACAGTTGTGATTTTTTTAAACATCTTCAAGTCTGACAAGTTGTGTTTATTATGGGGCTAAAAATGGCTCCACAATAAAATGTTTAAAATGTTCATTTTATATAGTGATGTTAGTTTTCCACAATATACAGTCCTTCACTTGGAAAAGATTTTTGATATTTCTTCTAGAACAGGAAAATGCAACTTCGTGCTATGCAGTGCCATGAGTATCCTTGTTCTCCATCCAACCGAACGCTACACCAAGGCATTTGACTGGCTGATACACCTTCGACCAAAGAAGACAGAGTCATCAGTGAAATTGCTGGATGGGGAACCTGCACAGTCATGGCACTCCATATCACATGTTTGTGTACACCAGTTTAAGAAGTAACTGGTTAAGATTAATTCACACTCTGACTACAGTACTGGTTCTGAACAGTCATTGTTATTCCACTTACTGTTATCATGATTAAAACATTCACATTAGTTACCTAACATTTTTCAATTACTACAAAAAAACCCTTTAAATTGGAAATGAGTAGTCAACAAGGTTAAATGCCCAAGGTCAGAACAAGCTTAATCACTTTTTTAAAAGCCAGACTGTTGCTCTTAAATACAACTTTTATAAGTGGACACAAAGAACAGCATTGTTAATCACAAGACAGGATTTAAATGATATTCCCATTTAAATCTGACCAAACTCCAAACAAAGCATCTAAGCATAGGCTCATAACCAAGTGGGACTCATTTGGCTAGAGACCGCTGTTTGACGCCATGTCAGATGCCACCTTTAACATTTATTACAATGTACTAATAGAATGAAGTCAGTGACTGGTGACTTTTCCTTCAACTTATAGATGTCCAAACTAGAGTTCTCCGTCAAGCAAGACGTAGGCTGGCTGAGCGTCTTGGTGGAAGATGGCATGAGAAAGACTCACGAGCGAACGCTCGAAAAGGTGAGTGATCAAACATCACAGAACTCTACTCAGTGGTGACTCTGACGTTGAGTTGCTGAACAAAAGGCTTAGTTGTCTCCTCCTTAATTTGACCAAACTAGAGCCAGGATATTGGCATGGTTATACCAGTTAGTAGATTTTAGGTTTCTTACAGCATCAGACACATTTCAACTGTGAATGTTAACAGAAGAGTTATGACTTTTTAAACAACTTATGAAAGTCTGAAAGGTTGTTCATTATAGGGTAAAAACTGCTGCACAATAAAATGTTCATTTTATTTAGCAATATTAGTTTTCCTCAATAGATAGTCCTTCAGTGGGCAAATATTTCTGATATTTCTTCTAGAGCAGGGAAAGGCAACCATGTGCTATGCAGTGCCATGAGTATGTTTGTTCTCCATCCAACCGAACACGACACCAAGGGAGTTTTTTTTTTTTTTGGGGGGGGGGGGTTATCCCTTTTTCTCTCAAATTGTTTCGGGCCAATTACCCTACTCTTCTGAGCCGTCCCGGTCGCTGCTCCATCCCCTCTGCTGATCCGGAGAGGGCTGCAGACTACCGCATGATTTCTCCAATACACGTGGAGTCACCAGCCACTTCTTTTCACCTGCCAATGAGGAATTTCGCCAGGCGTCCCTAGCACGTGGGAGGATAATGTTATAGCCCCTAGTTTCCCCTCCTCCTGAACAGGCGCCCCGACCGCATTAGCCACTTAACATTTTTCAATCAGAACTACAAGATAAACCTTTCCATTTACGACGAGTAGTTAACAAGGTTACAACACCAATTTTTTAATTGCAGACCGTCGCTCTTAATTGCAATTTTCATAGGCGGGCACAGAAAAAAGCATAGTTAATCATAAGACAGGATTTAAATGGTCTTTCAATTTAAATCTGACCAAACTCCAAACAAAACATCTAAGCAAGTGGGACTCATTTTCTTAGAGGTTGCTCTTTGACACAATGACGGATGCTCCCTTTAATATTTATTACAATGTAGTAATAGAATGAAGTCAGTGAGTGGTGAATTTTCCTTTACCTTGTCTTTATGCATGCTCAATAATTTTGGGAAAGCTGAGACGTGTATTTTCCTAACAATGCATCTCAGTTTCTTTCAAATTACAAAACACAAATTGGTCCGCCCCAATGATCTGGACCCCCGGCACAAACAGAGCAATATAGTGTAAGCTGTTAAATGCCAGGAGGATTGACATGAATTGTACATTGGGGAAACCAAACAGGGCACAGTGGCGCAATGGTTAGCACTGTCGCCTCACAGCAAGAAGGTCCTGGGTTCGAGCCCCGGGTAGTCTCACCTTGGTGGGTCATCCTGGGTCGTCCTCTGTGTGGAGTTTGTATGCTCTCCCCGTGTCTGCGTGGGTTTCCTCTGGGGGCTCCGGTTTCCTCCCACAGTCCAAAGACATGTAGGTCAGGTGAACTGGCCGTACTAAATTGTCCCTAGGTATGAATGTTTGTGTGTGTGTGTGTCTCTCGGCCCTGTGATGGCCTGGTGGCCTGTCCAGGGTGTAACCCTGCCTGTCGCCCAATGACTGCTGGAATAGGCTCCAGCATCCCCGCGACCCTGAGAGCAGGATAAGCGGTTCAGCTAATGGATGGATGGAAACCAAACACACGCTGGCCAAGAGGATGGCACAACTCAGAATAGCTAACACATTAGGCCAGGACTCCACAGTCTACATACATCTACAGGCCAGTGGCCACTCTTTCAAGGATGAAGATGTGCACATCCTTGAAAGGGAGGAACGCTGGTTTGAACGGGGAGTCAAGGAGGCCATCTATGTGAAGAGGGAACGACCATCCCTGAAGTGTGTGGGGGGGGTTAATATAACTTCTGTCGCCAATTTACAATGCTGTGGTCGCAACCATTCCCAAATCCTCGAAGTACACAGTGCCATTTAAACTCTTGTTTATTAATTCTCACAGCAATTTGCATATGAACCAATTATTTTTGGTCATGATGCTACTGTATTGTTTATAAGGGTGGGGATACCTGCAGTCAGTTGAGACTGAAGAGGTCACTTAGATGAGTGATGAAGCGTTTCTCTCCATATACATTATGTCCAGATTAACTGATTCAACTGTCTGTGATTCCCTTTAACTTGTAGATGTTCCAGCTGGAGGCAACCCTCATCTCAGACGTAGGCCGGAAAAGCGTCTTCATGAAAATTTGGATGAGGAAGACTCAAGAATGCCCGCTCAAAAAAGGTCAAGAACGACCACTCAAAATGGTGAGAGTGATAAAACATCACAGAACTCCACTCAGTGGTGACCTTGATGTTGAGTTGTTGAACATAGGGCGTAGTTGTCTACTCCTTAATTTTACCAAATTACAGCCAGGATATTAGTATTGGTTATACCAGTAGATTTGAGGTGTCTTATGGCATTGGACATATTTCCACCATGAATGCTAACAGAACAGTTGTGATATTTTAAACATCTTAAAGTCTGACAAGTTGTGTTTTTTACGGGGCTAAAAATGGCTCCACAACAAAATGTTTAAAATGTTCATTTTATATAGTGATGTTAGTTTTCCACAATAGATAGTCCTTCACTTGGAAAAGATTTTTGATATTTCTTCTAGAACAGGAAAATGCAACTTCGTGCTATGCAGTGCCATGAGTATCCTTGTTCTCCATCCAACTGAACGCTACACCAAGGCATTTGACTGGCTGATACACCTTCAACCAAAGAAGACAGAGTCATCAGTGAAATGGCTGGATGGGAAACCTGCACAGTCATGGCACTCCATATCACATGTTTGTGTACACCAGTTTAGGAAGTAACTGCTTAAGACTAATTCACACTCTGACTACAGTACTGGTTCTGAACAGTCATTGTTATTCCACTTACTGTTATCATGATTAAAACATTCACATTAGTTACCTAACATTTTTCAATTACTACAAAAAAACCCTTTAAATTGGAGATGAGTAGTCAACAAGGTTAAATGCCCAAGGTCAGAACAAGCTTAATCACTTTTTTTTAATTGCCAGACTGTTGCTCTTAAATACAACTTTTACAAGTGGACACAAAAAACAGCATTGTTAATCACAAGACAGGATTTAAATGATATTTCCATTTAAATCTGACCAAACTCCAAACAAAGCATCTAAGCATAGGCTCATAACCAAGTGGGACTCATTTGGCTAGAGACCGCTGTTTGACGCCATGTAAGATGCAACCTTTAACATTTATTACAATGTACTAATAGAATGAAGTCAGTGACTGGTGACTTTTCCTTTAACTTATAGATGTCCAAACTGGATGTTTCCCTCAAATAAGACGTAAGCTGGCTGAGCGTATCGGGGGAAGTTTGTTTAAGAAAGACTCACGAGCGAACGCTCGAAAAAAGTCAAGAAGGACCCGTCGAAAAGGTGAGTGATCAAACATCACAGAACTCTACTCAGTGGTGACTTTGACGTTGAGTTGCTGAACAAAAGGCTTAATTATCTACTCCTTAATTTGACCAAACTAGAGCCAGGATATTGGCATGGTTATACCAGTTAGTAGATTTTAGGTGTCTTACGTCATCAGAAATATTTCAACTTTGAATGTTAACAGAAGAGTTATGACTTTTTAAACAACATATTCAAGTATGAAAGGTTATTTATCATAGGGTAAAAACTGCTGCACAATAAAATGTTCATTTTATTTAGCAGTATTAGTTTTCCTCAAGAGATAGTCCTTCAGTGGGCAAATATTTCTGATATTTCTTCTAGAGCAGGGAAAGGCAACCATGTGCTATGCAGTGTCATGAGTATATTTGTTCTCCATCCAACCGAACATGACACCAAGGGATTTGGGGGGGGGGGGGGGGGGTTATCCCTTTTTCTCCCAAATTGTTTCGGGCCAATTACCCTACTCTTCTAAGCCGTCCCGGTCGCTGCTCCATCCCCTCTGCTGATCCGGAGAGGGCTGCAGACTACCGCATGCTTTCTCCAATACAAGTGGACACACCAGCCACTTCTTTTCACCTGCCAATGAGGAATTTCGCCAGGCGTCCCTAGCACGTGGGGGGATAATGTTATAGCCCCTAGTTTCCCCTCCCCCTGAACAGGCGCCCCGACCGCATTAGCCACTTAGCATTTTTCAATCAGTACTTCAAGATAAACCTTTCCATTTCTGACAAGTAGTCAACAAGGTTACAACACCATTTTTGATTGCAGACCATCGCTCTTAATTGCAATTTTCATAGGCGGGCACAGAAAACAGCATAGTTAATCATAAGACAGGATTTAAATGGACTTTCAATTTAAATCTGACCAAACTCCAAACAAAACATCTAAACAAGTGGGACTCATTTGCTTAGAGACCGCTCTTTGACACCATGATAGATGCTACCTTTACTATTTATTACAATGTAGTAATAGAATGAAGTCAGTGAGTGGTGAATTTTCCTTTACCTTGTCTTTATGCATGCTCAATAATTTCGGGAAAGTTGAGATGCGTATTTTCCTAACATTGCGTCTCAGTTTCTTTCAAATCACAAAACACAAATTGGTCCTCCCCAATGATCTGGCCCCTCGGCACAAACAGAGCAATATAGTGTAAGCTGTTAAGTGCCAGGAGGATTGTCGTGAATTGTACATTGGGGAAACCAAACAGGGCACAGTGGCGCAGTGGTTAGCGCTGTCGCCTCACAGCAAGAAGGTCCTGGGTTCGAGCCCCGGGTAATCTCACCTTGGTGGGTCATCCTGGGTCGTCCTCTGTGTGGAGTTTGCATGTTCTCCCCGTGTCTGCGTGGGTTTCCTCTGGGGGCTCCGGTTTCCTCCCACAGTCCAAAGACATGTAGGTCAGGTGAATTGGCAGTACTAAATTGTCCCTAGGTATGAATGTTTGTGTGTGTGTGTCTCTCGGCCCTGTGATGGCCTGGTGGCCTGTCCAGGGTGTAACCCTGCCTGTCGCCAAATGACTGCTGGAATAGGCTCCAGCATCCCCGCGACCCTGAGAGCAGGATAAGCGGTTCAGCTAATGGATGGATGGAAACCAAACACACGCTGGCCAAGAGGATGGCACAACTCAGAATAGCTAACACATTAGACCAGGACTCCACAGTCTACATACATCTACAGGCCAGTGGCCACTCTTTCAAGGATGAAGATGTGCACATCCTTGATAGGGAGGAACGCTGGTTTGAATGGGGAATCAAAGAGGCCATCTATGTGAAGGGGGAACGACCATCCCTGAACTGTGGGGGGGGTTAAGATAACTTCTGTCGCCAATTTACAACGCTGTGGTCGCAACAATTCCCAAATCCTCGAAGTACACAGTGCCATTTAAACTCTAGTTTATTAATTCTCACGGCAATTTGCATATGAACCAATTATTTTTGGTCATTATGCCACTGTATTGTTTATAAGGGTGGGGATACCTGCAGTCAGTTGAGACTGAAGAGGTCACTTAGATGAGTGATGAAGCGTTTCTCTCAATATACATTATGTCCAGATTAACTGATACAACTGTCTGTGATTCCCTTTAACTTGTAGATGTTCAAGCTGGAGGCAACCCTCATCTCAGACGTAGGCCGGAAAAGCGTCTTCATAGAAATTTGGATGAGGAAGACTCAAGAATGCCCGCTCAAAAAAGGTCAAGAACGACCCCTCAAAATGGTGAGAGTGATAAAACATCACAGAACTCCACTCAGTGGTGACCTTGATGTTGAGTTGTTGAACATAGGGTGTAGTTGTCTACTCCTTCATTTTACCAAACTACAGCCAGGATATTAGTACTGGTTACACCAGTAGATTTGAGGTGTCTTATGGCATTAGACATATTTCAACCATGAATGCTAACAGAACAGGATTTAAATGATATTCCCATTTAAATCTGACCAAACTCCAAACAAAGCATCTAAGTATAGGCTCATAACCATGTGGGACTCATTTGGCTAGAGACCGCTGTTTGACGCCATGTAAGATGCCACCTTTAACATTTATTACAATATACTAATAGAATGAAGTCAGTGACTGGTGACTTTTCTTTTAACTTATAGATGTCCAAAATGGAGGTTTTCCTCAAATAAGACGTATGATGGCTGAGCATCTCGGGGGAAGTTTGCATGAGAAAGACTCACGAGCGAACACTCGAAAAGGTGAGTGATCAAACATCACAGAACTCTACTCAGTGGTGACTTTGACGTTGAGTTGCTGAAGAAAAGGCTTAGTTGTCTACTCCTTAATTTGACCAAACTAGAGCTAGGATATTGGCATGGTTATACCAGTTAGTAGATTTTAGGTGTCTTACGTCATCAGAAATATTTCAACTTTGAATGTTAACAGAAGAGTTATGACTTTTTAAACAACATATTAAATTCTGAAAGGTTGTTTATTATAGGTTAAAAACTGCTGCACAATAAAATGTTTATTTCATTTAGCAATATTAGTTTTCCTCAATAGATAGTCCTTCAGTGGGCAAATATTTCTGATATTTCTTCTAGAGCAGGGAAAGGCAACCTTGTGCTATGCCAGTGTTTCTCAACCCAGTCCTCAAGGAACCCCTATCCTGCAGATTTTCATTGTAACCCTGCATAGGTAGCCCCGCTTGTAATTACTCAACCAATCATCTCGCAGCACTTAATTATGCAAGGTGTGCAACATCTGACAAAATTAATTGCTGATTGGTTGAATAACTACAAACAGGTACCTATTCAGGGTAGTAAAGAAAATATGCAGGATAGGGGTTCCTTGGGGACTGGGTTGAGAAACACTGTGCTATGCAGTGCCATGAGTATGTTTGTTTTCCATCCAACCGAACACGACACCAAGGGATTTTTTTGGGTGGGAGGATTTTTTATCCCATTTTTTCCCTAATTTTTTCGGGCAAATTACCCCTCTCTTTTGAGCCATCCTGCTACTCCATCCCCTCTGCCGATCCGGGGAGGGCTGCAGACTATCGCATGCTTTCTCCAATACACGTGGAGTCACCAGCCGCTTCTTTTCACCTGACAGTGACCAATTTCACCAGGAGTCCGTAGCGTGTGGTGTTGGAAGATCACGCTATTGCCACTAGTTTCCCCTCCTTCTGAACAGGCGCCCCGACTGCATTGGTCCCTTAACATTTTTCAATCAGTACAAGATAAACCTTTCATTTTAAGATGAGTAGTCAACAAGGTTAAATGCCCATAACACCAACTTTTAATTGCCATACTATCGCTCTTAATTGCAATTTTTAGAGGTGGACACAGAAAACAGCATAGTTAATCATAAGACAGGATTTACAGGGTCTTCTTATGTTTTTGGTGGTGTCGTTTTTGGGAAATGTTGGATGTTTTTTTGTGTTACGGGGCAACGAAATTTCATTTCTTTGTATATAGAAGTACGTCTAAGAAATTACGATAAATTGTTAGTGATTCCTGATGAGAAAAAGAATGTAATAATGTCCATTATCCCCCCTGCAGCCCTCTCAATGCCCGACGCCACTGAAGGCTTAAGAAAGACTCTGGAGCAGCTCCACATCACAAGCTCTTCCAGGGAAGAGACACCCATGCTGATATGCAGCAATAATGCTGCTTCCCTTGGTAAGACAGCTCTTCTACTGATTGGTTCATGTAACGCTGTGCAATATGGCTGAAAATGTTATCATGATTGAAACGTTCATATTAGACACTAAACATTTTTCAATCAGTACAAGATAAACCTTTCATTTTAAGATGAGTAGTCAACAAGGTTAAATGCCCATAACACCATCTTTTAATTGCTATACTATCGCTCTTAACTGCAATTTTTATAGGTGGACACAGAAAACAGCATAGTTAATCATAAGACAGGATTTACAGGGTCTTTTTATGTTTTTGGTGGTGTCGTTTTTGGGAAATTTTGGATGTTTTTTTGTGTTACTACACTACTGTGTGCTGGGGGTAACGAAATTTCATTTCTTTGTATATAGAAGTATGTCTAAGAAATTATGATAAATTGTTAATGATTCCTGACGAGAAAAAGAATGTAATAATGTCCATTAAACCCCCTCCAGCCCTCTCAATGCCCGACGCCACTGAAGGCTTAAGAAAGACTCTGGAGCAGCTCCACATCACAAGCTCTGCCAAGGAAGAGTCACCCATGCTGATATGCAGCAATAATGCTGCTTCCCTTGGTAAGACAGCTCTTCTACTGATTGGTTCATGTAACGCTGTGCAATATGGCTGAAAATGTTATCATGATTGAAACGTTCATATTAGACACTAAACATTTTTCAATCAGTACAAGATAAACCTTTCATTTTAAGATGAGTAGTCAACAAGGTTAAATGCCCATAACACCATCTTTTAATTGCTATACTATCGCTCTTAATTGCAATTTTTGTACGTGGACACAGAAAACAGCATACTTAATCATAAGACAGGATTTACAGGGTCTTTTTATGTTTTTGGTGGTGTCGTTTTTGGGAAATGTTGGATGTTTTTTTGTGTTACTACACTGTTGTGTGCTGAGGGTAACGAAATTTCATTTCTTTGTATATAGAAGTACGTCTAAGAAATGACAATAAATTGTTAATGATTCCTGACGAGAAAAAGAATGTAATAATGTCCATTATCCCCCCTCCAGCCCTCTCAATGCCCGACGCCACTGAAGGCTTAAGAAAGACTCTGGAGCAGCTCCACATCACAAGCTCTGCCAAGGAAGGGACACCCATGCTGATATGCAGCAATAATGCTGCTTCCCTTGGTAAGACAGCTCTTCGACTGATTGGTTCATGTAACGCTGTGCAATATGGCTGAAAATGTTATCATGATTGAAACGTTCATATTAGACACTAAACATTTTTCAATCAGTACAAGATAAACCTTTCATTTTAAGATGAGTAGTCAACAAGGTTAAATGCCCATAACACCATCTTTTAATTGCTATACTATCGCTCTTAACTGCAATTTTTATAGGTGGACACAGAAAACAGCATACTTAATCATAAGACAGGATTTACAGGGTCTTTTTATGTTTTTGGTGGTGTCGTTTTTGGGAAATTTTGGATGTTTTTTTGTGTTACTACACTACTGTGTGCTGGGGGTAACGAAATTTCATTTCTTTGTATATAGAAGTACGTCTAAGAAATTATGATAAATTGGTAATGATTCCTGACGAGAAAAAGAATGTAATAATGTCCATTAAACCCCCTCCAGCCCTCTCAATGCCCGACGCCACTGAAGGCTTAAGAAAGACTCTGGAGCAGCTCCACATCACAAGCTCTGCCAAGGAAGAGTCACCCATGCTGATATGCAGCAATAATGCTGCTTCCCTTGGTAAGACAGCTCTTCTACTGATTGGTTCATGTAACGCTGTGCAATATGGCTGAAAATGTTATCATGATTGAAACGTTCATATTAGACACTAAACATTTTTCAATCAGTACAAGATAAACCTTTCATTTTAAGATGAGTAGTCAACAAGGTTAAATGCCCATAACACCATCTTTTAATTGCTATACTATCGCTCTTAATTGCAATTTTTATAGGTGGACACAGAAAACAGCATAGTTAATCATAAGACAGGATTTACAGGGTCTTTTTATGTTTTTGGTGGTGTCGTTTTTGGGAAATTTTGGATGTTTTTTTGTGTTACTACACTACTGTGTGCTGGGGGTAACGAAATTTCATTTCTTTGTATATAGAAGTATGTCTAAGAAATTATGATAAATTGTTAATGATTCCTGACGAGAAAAAGAATGTAATAATGTCCATTAAACCCCCTCCAGCCCTCTCAATGCCCGACGCCACTGAAGGCTTAAGAAAGACTCTGGAGCAGCTCCACATCACAAGCTCTGCCAAGGAAGAGTCACCCATGCTGATATGCAGCAATAATGCTGCTTCCCTTGGTAAGACAGCTCTTCTACTGATTGGTTCATGTAACGCTGTGCAATATGGCTGAAAATGTTATCATGATTGAAACGTTCATATTAGACACTAAACATTTTTCAATCAGTACAAGATAAACCTTTCATTTTAAGATGAGTAGTCAACAAGGTTAAATGCCCATAACACCATCTTTTAATTGCTATACTATCGCTCTTAACTGCAATTTTTATAGGTGGACACAGAAAACAGCATAGTTAATCATAAGACAGGATTTACAGGGTCTTTTTATGTTTTTGGTGGTGTCGTTTTTGGGAAATGTTGGATGTTTTTTTGTGTTACTACACTGTTGTGTGCTGAGGGTAACGAAATTTCATTTCTTTGTATATAGAAGTATGTCTAAGAAATTATGATAAATTGTTAATGATTCCTGACGAGAAAAAGAATGTAATAATGTCCATTATCCCCCCTCCAGCCCTCGCAACGCCCGACGCCACTGAAGGCTTAAGAAAGACTCTGGAGCAGCTCCACATCACAAGCTCTGCCAAGGAAGAGTCACCCATGCTGATATGCAGCAATAATGCTGCTTCCCTTGGTAAGACAGCTCTTCTACTGATTGGTTCATGTAACGCTGTGCAATATGGCTGAAAATGTTATCATGATTGAAACGTTCATATTAGACACTAAACATTTTTCAATCAGTACAAGATAAACCTTTCATTTTAAGATGAGTAGTCAACAAGGTTAAATGCCCATAACACCATCTTTTAATTGCTATACTATCGCTCTTAATTGCAATTTTTATAGGTGGACACAGAAAACAGCATACTTAATCATAAGACAGGATTTACAGGGTCTTTTTATGTTTTTGGTGGTGTCGTTTTTGGGAAATTTTGGATGTTTTTTTGTGTTACTACACTACTGTGTGCTGGGGGTAACGAAATTTCATTTCTTTGTATATAGAAGTATGTCTAAGAAATTATGATAAATTGTTAATGATTCCTGACGAGAAAAAGAATGTAATAATGTCCATTAAACCCCCTCCAGCCCTCTCAATGCCCGACGCCACTGAAGGCTTAAGAAAGACTCTGGAGCAGCTCCACATCACAAGCTCTGCCAAGGAAGAGTCACCCATGCTGATATGCAGCAATAATGCTGCTTCCCTTGGTAAGACAGCTCTTCTACTGATTGGTTCATGTAACGCTGTGCAATATGGCTGAAAATGTTATCATGATTGAAACGTTCATATTAGACACTAAACATTTTTCAATCAGTACAAGATAAACCTTTCATTTTAAGATGAGTAGTCAACAAGGTTAAATGCCCATAACACCATCTTTTAATTGCTATACTATCGCTCTTAACTGCAATTTTTATACGTGGACACAGAAAACAGCATACTTAATCATAAGACAGGATTTACAGGGTCTTTTTATGTTTTTGGTGGTGTCGTTTTTGGGAAATGTTGGATGTTTTTTTTGTGTTACTACACTACTGTGTGCTGGGGGTAACGAAATTTCATTTCTTTGTATATAGAAGTACGTCTAAGAAATGACAATAAATTGTTAATGATTCCTGACGAGAAAAAGAATGTAATAATGTCCATTAAACCCCCTCCAGCCCTCTCAATGCCCGACGCCACTGAAGGCTTAAGAAAGACTCTGGAGCAGCTCCACATCACAAGCTCCGCCAGGGAAGGGACACCCATGCTGATATGCAGCAATAATGCTGCTTCCCTTGGTAAGACAGCTCTTCGACTGATTGGTTCATGTAACGCTGTGCAATATGGCTGAAAATGTTATCATGATTGAAACGTTCATATTAGACACTAAACATTTTTCAATCAGTACAAGATAAACCTTTCATTTTAAGATGAGTAGTCAACAAGGTTAAATGCCCATAACACCATCTTTTAATTGCTATACTATCGCTCTTAATTGCAATTTTTATAGGTGGACACAGAAAACAGCATAGTTAATCATAAGACAGGATTTACAGGGTCTTTTTATGTTTTTGGTGGTGTCGTTTTTGGGAAATTTCGGATGTTCTTTTGTGTTACTACACTACTGTGTGCTGGGGGTAACGGAATTTCATTTCTTTGTATATAGAAGTACGTCTAAGAAATTATGATAAATTGTTAATGATTCCTGACGAGAAAAAGAATGTAATAATGTCCATTATCCCCCCTCCAGCCCTCTCAATGCCCGACGCCACTGAAGGCTTAAGAAAGACTCTGGAGCAGCTCCACATCACAAGCTCCGCCAGGGAAGGGACACTCAATCAATTACTTTGAATGCAGATGTATCTTTTTAGTTAGTAGGCACTAGTGAAAGTACATCTCTTTTTTTTTAACCAGAAACATGAAATAAAATAAAAAACATACGTAAATTCAGAATGGCAGTACCTTTTCAATTACTATCAAGGGTAACTAAGTTATATAATACCAAAATGACAAATTGTGGGCCCACCCACACGCACACCCCTGTCACTCAGAACCCTCTGTGTATCCAAGGAGAAAAGGAAGAAATAAAATAAAATGCCCCAAATAAATGCTGCAGGCCTGATTCATTGCTAGGGTGCGTTGGGGCCTAAAGACAGAAGAGGCCTGTTCACTTGCGTTTAATCACAGTCCGAAGTAAGCATAAAATAAAAGATTGTGCATGTGCAGTAGCGTTACTCACGACCGGGTGGCAAGGAAGACCTGATGGCGAACCAGACGAGACGGCTCCAGACAGCTGGTACTGAGCAGCTCAGCAGCACACAGCAGCAGCGCAGGTCGCCCAGCCGAAGTCTCCACCACGAAGTGTGAAACTGTTCTAGTCTCAACAGTAGTCCCAGGAGAGTCTCCTAGTCCTCAAGTCACAATCTGTCCGGAATGCTGCCCCTGTGCACACATAATCAGCTTACTATCATGCCTACTGATAACACAAGGACTCCCAGTGTTAGCTTAGCAGGCTACCGAATTACACAGGTAAACAAAGGGAATGACTATGCTAATAGCGATTAGCCTATCATTAGCTTAGTCATCCTCTAAACTTCGGTTACAGATTGGGAACAACAAACACATCATTTACCTTCACAAACTTCATAGAGGTCCCCACATTTTGGCGTAACAGTCCCTCACCTCCAGTAAAGACGAACTTTGAAGCTGCGTGGGCAGACAGTTTTTCTTTCAACACGTTTTCATCAACACTGGCTGTACTCTTATCTATAACTGAGTCTCGTCTTCTGATGACCCACCTCTGTCGCCTTCTGACTGGGTGGTCACCGGTCATGAACCAGAGCCTTAGGTCATGAACCAATTGATATTGTGCACCGTTTAGGGAAGATGCAAGAAAATGATCAGAAACCAAGAGGCATCATTCTTCATTTCATCTCAAGATCCTACAGAGATACTGTATGGAAAGCAGCAAAGAATCACCCTTCCTTAAAGATCATCATCGCCGCTTCGCAGAGGACCTCTGTCAAACTGACAGGGAGACCCGAGCTGCTCTCTGGCCAGTAATCCAAAAGGTGAGGAGAGAGGGAAAGGTTGCTTACTATGGTGCTCGAGCCTTTGTGAACGGCAAGAAATAAATGTCCCGAAACACTGACCCTAAGGCTGTGAACACCGCTATTTTGGACTGTCTGGTGGGGGAGAATATTGTTTTCTTGTTAATGGAATGTTTTCTTCGTAAAATATTAGGGAGCCAGTCAATTATTATATGTATAGGCCTATATAATATATTTTTTTCAATTCAATTCAATTTAATTTTATTGTCATTAAAAACAATGTGCAGGCACATGTTAAACATGAAACGAGGGCTGTGGCTTCACCAAACAGTGCAAGACAGACACAGACAAACACAGCAAACACAGTATAAGATATACACACATGAAGACCAAAAGCTAAAAATAAGTTAAAGAAAGAGCAAGAGTACAAAATGTTTAAAAATATCTACAGACATTCAGTGGGTGGCCAAGTTCAGGTGGGCAACAGCTTGTGGAAAGAAGCTGTTTTTGAGCCTGGTAGTGCGGGCTCTGAGGCTCCTGTAGCACCTCCCAGAGCTCAGGGGGGAGAACAGTCCATGGCTGGGGTGGGTGGGATCTCTGCTGATGCTCAGACCCCTTCGAAGGCAGTATTTGTGATAAATGTCTTTTATGGTTGGATGCTGGCTACCGGTGATATGCTGGGCCGCCTTGACGACCCTCTGCAGAGCTTTCTGGTCTACTGAGGTGCAGCTGCCGTACCACACTGAGATGCAGCTGGTCAGGATGCTCTCTATGGTGCAGTGGTAGAAGTTGGGGAGAATTTTGGGGGATAGACGGGTGCTCCTCAGCCTCGTCAGGAATGCAGGCGTTGTTGGGCCTTTTTCACAAGGGCCTGGGTGTTTAATGTCCAGGAAAGTCCTCGCTGATGAGGACTCCAAGGAATTTAAAACTGGAAACACGCTACACTTCCACCCCAATGATGTGTATGGGGGAGTGGCTGCAGCTTCTAGACCTCCTGAAGTCCACAATCAGCTCCTTCGTCTTCTGCACACTGAGGACAAGATTGTTTGTAGTACACCATGATGCGAGGTGCTGAATCTCGTCCCTGTAGGCCATCTCGTCATTGTTGGTGATACAGCCAATGACTGTGGTGTCATCTGCAAACTTAACTATAACATTTGAAGGGTGAGTTGGCAGGCAGTCGTGGGTAAAGAGGGAGAAAAGGAGGGGGCTCAGAACACAGCCTTGAGGGGCACCTGTGCTGAGGGTCAGGGTGGAGGAGGTGTGGTCACCTAACCTAACAGACTGAGGTCTGTTGGTCAGGAAGTCCAGGGTCCAGTTACAGAGGGAGGGGTTGAGGCCAAGGGAGAGGAGTATGGTGGTTAGTTTGGCAGGGATGATAGTGTTGAAGGCAGAGCTATAATCTACAAACAGCATCTGGATGTATGTGTTGTTAAATTCAAGGTGGGTCAGAAATTTGAGGCTGAAAGTTTTTTGAAAAACTACAGCTCTAATTTGGCTAAACTTAAAAAGGCAGAAGAAAATGCAGTTATCAATGACATTATCATACTTTAAAAAAAGAATCCAGCTAACTACACAACAGAAGACAGAGTAACTATGGCAAATCTACAAAGTAAGCTAGATGAAATTTAAAAATATAGGGCAGAGGGATCCTTTGTGAGATCGAGACTGAAATGGCTTGAGGAGGGTGAAAACAATTCCTCTTTCTTCTTCAAATTAGAATAAAAGGTGGTGCTAAGTTAAACACTATTCGGCAACTAAAAATAGATAATATTATAACGACTGACTCAAAAACTATTTCTAACCACTGCTGTTCTTTCTATAGTAAACTCTATACTTGTAATCATTCTGCACAAATCACAGAGCAATTTTTAAGTCCAAGTAACACCCAACGCGTATCTCCTGCAGATAGTAAAATATGTGATACTCCCCTTACTGTTAATGAGGTAACTTTTTCCAGAAATAACTTCAAAAACAATAAGTCCCCAGGGACAGACGGTCTAACTGGGGAGTTCTATGAATTGTTCTCCAATGAAATTGCCCCATTTTTACTAAAACTCTTCACATAAGGTATTAATCAAGGCACTTTCGCTCCCAGTCTGAGTCAAGGCATACTTACCCTAATACCTAAACCCAAAAAGGATCTACTCTTCATTGAAAATTGGCGCCCAATATGCCTCCTTCACAATGATTATAAAGTCATTGCCTCAGTATTTGCCAAGAGAATTAAATGTGTATTAGACTCTGTCATCGGAGAGACACAATTCAGATTCATGCAAAACAGGAATATCTCAAACAACATATGATTAATCTCAGATGTCCTGGATTACTCGCATTTAATATCTAATAACATCTTTATGCTTTTTCAAGGCTTTTATAAAGCCTTCGACTCTATAAAGCATAATTTTATCTTCAGCTGCCTTGAGAAATTTGGTTTTAGCGCTTCTTTTTTTTGTTGTGCAATCAAAACTTTATATAGTTTAATTGTTCTATTAAACTCAGGCATGGTACTTCTCCAAGATTTGACCTCAAAAGAGGTCTTAAAGAAGGTTGTCCAATCTCACCTTATTTGTTCCTTTTAGCTACTCAAATCCTTGCTGATCACATCACTGATCACATCACTATGAATAATTTAAAAGGAATCTCTGCTGCAGGAAGAGAGATTGTAATTGGCCAGCTAGCAGATGACACTACTATTTTTCTGAAAGACAGCAGTCAAATATCTTATGCCCTTCACCTAATTCAATCCTTCTCCAAAGCTTCAGGACTTTACCTTAATATTAATAAATGTGAACTCCTACCTGTCAAAGATTGTTCAGTCGTATCTATCTGTGACATTCCCGTCAAAAACAGTGTGACATATTTAGGCATAATTATTGCAAAAGATCAAATAGCAAGATGTCCACTGAACTTCGACCCCATAATTGACAAAACTAAAAAACGTCTCAATCAGTGGCTCCAAAGGGACCTGAGCTTGAAAGGTAGAGTTTTGCTATCAAAGGTAGAAGGAATATCTCGACTAACATATACTGCCCTATCTTTGTATTTAGACAGTCGGACACTCAAATCCATTAACCAATTGTTATTTAACTTTGTCTGGAGGAACTGATCACACTACCTAAGGAAATCAGTAGTGGTGAATTCATATGAAAAGGGAGGCTTAAATATCAGATTTTACAACCCTAAATCACACATTCAAAATAAATTGGATCAAGTCCTATTTAAAGAATCCTACCTCTATTTGGAATATCTTCCCTCATTATATATTTTCAAAACTTGGTGGTCTTAATTTTATTCTTCTCTGTAATTATTATGTTGATAAAATCCCTGTGAATCTTTCGGCATTCCATAAACAGATACTTCTCTCGTGGGCATTAATCTACAAACACAATTTTTCACCCCACACATTTTTCATTTGGAACAACAAATATATATTGTTTCTGCAGAACTGTTATGACAACAAAATAATGTTGGTGGGTCAGCGCTTCAACAAGGAGGGTCTTTTACTGAATTATGAAGAGTTCAACTTTAAATTTAACCTTGCTGTCTCACTTAAAGAGTATGCTGTCGTGTTTGATGCTGTTTCTGCTGAAGTTTGTATGCTCTTTAAAAATTCATCCTCTGTGGCTTTAGATGACTCTCCATTGTTGAACGTAGCTCACACTCCAGTTGGCAAAATCCGCTTTGCTGTATCTCATAAAAATAAAAACAGCACTATTCGTGCTTTGTTCCAACAAGATATAGTCTCTGTACCATATGTCAGATTGGTTCTAAGGACCTGCCTTAAATTAACACCGTAGTTATTTGTGAAATTAAACAAACACACAGCTTTTTTTTCCATTTCAAAATAAAATCGTTATAATGACCACCGTCAGCTGTAACGTCTTTTCAGAGCACCACTGGTTAATTGTTAAACAACTCCCATATTCTCATATTATTGTTTCATATTATTTGGCTCTTGTGTCTTTTCAACATTTCATATTCATTTCAACGTTGAAATGATGTAGCATAACACAGTGACACACACTTAGGCCTAGGCCTATCCCATGCATTATCGAATAACAGTTTGACTCACCCCCTTATAAGTGGACCTTTCTTGATTTGGCTTGGAGTAATCACATTTGTGAGATATTTGGTGATCAATTGCGATTTCGGCCAGTCCATTCAGACGGTCCTGGGACAGAGTTGACCACAAGTAATTTTTCATGAGTTTGAGTTGAGAAAAGCTTCTCTCGCCAGAGGCCACTGTTACCAGCACAGTCAACAATATGCGCAGGGCAACGCTGAGATTTGGGTACAGATCCAAGATGTTCTCCCGGTAAATGTAACTCAGTATGTCACAGGAAGAATCGGCCAAGCAACTGGGATAGCTCTTGACCACTATGCCCATCTCAAGACGCAGGTCGTCAGGATCTGTCGTCCTTCTCCTCCACAAAATGTTGGCACCTGTCACGCAGTGTGCTGTTTTCAGTCACTGTCCGCATGTGCGTGGTGCTGACGAGACATTCAAACACATCACTGAAAACATCCAGCTGTGAAAATCTCTCCGTTAGACTGGTTAAAGCTGTATCAACCAGGGGGAGACAAAAATCTCGCTTGTAGCTCTCCTCGGGTGTCATTTGTGGGCGATCACCTGCACTTTCATAGTCAACCATTGCCATTTTCCTTAGGCATCTTTGTTCTGGAAACGCCAGTTCCACGCCGGCCTTGTCGGAGACTTTTCTTGCATCTGTGCAAGCAGCCACGAAACCGGTCCCTCTGAAATCTCGCAAACATTCCACCACAGTGCGGGTTTCATTTCTGAGGGGTTCCGTACCGACTGAGGGACTCTATTTTGCTCATGCGATTAACATGATACAAAATGTTGTACCACACAACAATGCACATGATAAAGGGCCCTGATGAAATCTCTCTAGCCAGGCTTCCAGCCTCTGTCGCTGTTATGCCATCGCTTTTCTCCAATGAATGAGCCGCCGGTGCTTCCAGCGCACAATGCACTTCTTCCAACTGATACCGTAACACTTGCAATGCTGACTATACGAGATTCCCAGCGAGTGTCTGAGAGGGGTTTGACGGTCAGCCCGGAGACATTATCTTTCAGTACGGACCAGCGATTAGCTGAAGAGCTAAAGATGACATAACTGTCTGTAGGATTCCACAGAAAGGCTACAGACTACACAGAGGACTTGGCAGCATCGGAAACAACCAAGTTTAAGGCGTGGCTGCCACATGGCATGAAGAGCGCTTTTTTTGTTCAGATCAAGGATTCGTTTCCGCACTCCCTGTGTCTTGCCTTTCATATTACCCCTCGTTGTCATAGCTTTGACCTCTGCATTCATTAATGTTGAGGCCCAGATTTTCCAGATGGCCCAAGAAAGTATCACATATAGTGCTTCGCCTGTTGTGGACTCAACTGGGAGAAATCCAGTAAAGTGTTCTGCAATCGAAACAGCAGCAGGGTTCTCGCAATTCACAACACATAAAATAATCCCTGCATAGTACCTCGCATTATGAACCTTTTCATTAACGGCCTGAAGAACCATCCCTCCTATCCTCACAATCAGTTCGTTCTGAACATCCTTGCTAAGGTAGTGAGTTGTTATGTCACGTCTCTCGTCTTAAATGTTCAGTCATTACTTGGTCATATTCAGCCAACAGCTCCACCTGCCCTGAGAAATACCCATTGGAGGGGTCGTACAGTTTTTCTGTTGTCCCACGAAAGGCCATGTTACGTTCAGCTAAATGACAGATGATGCTGATAATTCTGGTTAGCACTGCCCTCCAGTAATTTTGCTCTCTCTCAATGTTTTCACAGTCCACGGTTCTCATACTGGCCATTCCAGCCTTAAGAGTGTGCCATTCCTCCATACAACGGGTGTGTGTTTTCGAGCACTCGTGGCTACTTACACATTCACCGATGTGTTTCCATATGTTATATTGTTGACATATATGAAATAAATGTGCTCTCAATTGTAGAAGTAAATCTATATTTTTGTATTAAGACGTAGGCAAACTTAATGAGTACATGCAAACTGTATAATGGACAATGATAACAGCCAATGAAATGCGCTGAGTTTGACATATGGTCTGTGCGTATATAACAATGTGCATCTGTTAATAAAGTTTCTCTTTCTATGTTGATTCCAGTTAGAGCAGAACTGACGCCCCACTGTGTATTTATTCCTCCGTAAAGTTAGCATTTATTTCGGTCTAGCACTGGGTATACACGCCAGAATCATTGAACATTCAACTCTGACAACAGGTTATGGGCCCAGAGATACCCAGAGATAGTTATCAAGCAATTTGCCACCGAGAGAAATATCGCAACATACCGCACGTGTCGGTTAGCATGCTAGCACCATGAGTAGAAGGGTCGCCGAGTCAAATAGCAGGGGCGAAAGACCCAGGATGGAAAGATGGAGTAGCCGTTGGTCTCGACTAGTCTTTTTTTTTAATTTTTTTAATAAATTTGTTTCTAGTTTTTCCCCTTATTCCACCCGATTATCCCAATGGCATATGGCCGGAACTCTTGTCGAATAATTCCCCTGGCTCACGTTTCCACAGGAAGGAGATAGTCGTTACACCAGCTTCCTTCAAACTCGTGTCGGCTGTTCTCACCATTTTACACGCTGAAGCCTCGTATGGATTGCATTAGCCTCAGGCCGCGAAGGAGGCGTAGGGAGAATGCTTTCGGTTGCTTGGCTGCAGGCGCTCGGATGGGCCAGAGTGGTCGCTGGAGAACGACGAGTCCCCGAACACTACACCGATCTACACCCACTATCCCTCGGGTAAGGGTGGCCTAATGAATGCCTTACCCCGTGGACGCTCTGGCCGTGACCGGTTACGGCGAGTCTGGGATACGAACCTCCCAGCCACATGACGAGCGGGTTGCAAGAACGGCGGGTTATTCTGCTCGGCCATCAGAGCGGCGGTCTCGACTAGTCTTTGACGGAGATGAAAAGAACTATGAACTATGGGAGACGAAATTATTGGGCCATTTTCGGTTACAAGGGCTAAAAGACACTATTTCAAATGAGCCTACCGATGGTGATGGACGGGCAGTAGATGGAGTGAAAAACGCCGAGGTATATGCAGAGCTAATCCAGTTTTTGGATGAAAAAGTTTGTCGCTGGTAATGTGGGAAGCAGTGGAAAATGGGCGGAAAGCGCTAAAAATCCTGAGAGACTATTATGCAGGTAAAGGGAAGCCAGGTATAGAGAAATTTATGCGGCACTTCTGGTCCATTTCCGCATTCGGGCCACCCTGTGCTTTTCTTTTCCAGTGTAACAAGTAGCTACCTAGTTACCATAGTTCAGGCAAAGGGTTTTCTTTGGTTGGCTTTTTGGCCACAGTTCAGGGTAAGGGTTTTCTTTGGTTGGCTTTTTGGCAATGAAGTGATGGGAACAAACAAAGACATTTTTCGATGGTTTCTTCAAATTCAAAGCCTTATACCACATCTGCGATTCGAAATCTGCTGTTGGTTTTCTGTGCAAGGAAAACAATGGAATGCAAGGACATTGCTATTCTGTGGCAGGTCGATGGGCAACACACTCTCTATCCAACCACTCATTCAGGCGTTTCTGTCTATTAGTACAGCCACGCACCGCACAATGTGTCCCTGAACCATTTTTTGATTTTCTAATGTCCATTTTTAATGATTAATGTAGTTGAAGATATCGCAGATCTAGGCTTGCATGTTTACATCCAGCTACATGTAATATGATAGGGTTAGTATCAGGAAAGCATCCTCCATTGTAGCCAATCAGAGTGAGGCCCTCTAACACACCAGGGGGAAGGGAGAAAAAAAAATCAAAAAAGAAGAGAGGCGGTGTGCGAGAGCTTTGCGGCTGTGTGTGGGTTGCTGAACAATTTTTTTTTTCTAATAGAAAAATACGAACTCTAGAGAGAGACAGACACGTACTGTGCGTGGAGTGAATGTGTTATCGTCTACAAGAATCCTTTGGGACGAATTCGTGTTTCCTGGGGTGCGTCGGAGAAGGTGTCCTGCTTGGAGGCTGCGAGTGACCACCAGCTAGCATGAATTCCCCCGACTAGCAGTGGAGTGTTTGAAATGGTCATGGACTGAGGACATGGTAGTCAGTGCTTCGTCGGTGCCGTGAGTTTCAGAGGAACATTTGTCTGTGAATGTTCTCATTCATCCAGGTCATGGTTATCCAAAAGAGTTGAATCAAGTGCAACTGGACTTGGTATATATCCGTGAAGACATTTCGCCTGTCATCCAAAACTCCATTGACTTCGTGGACAAGGTCCAAGGTGTAAAACTGGAACCAGATGAAACCATGGTATCCTATGACGTGACCTCGTTATTCACCTGCATCCCAACCATGGAGGCTTTGGAAACTGTGAGGCAAAATTTGCTACGGGACGACACCCTCCACAATAGGACCAACCTCAGCCCAGACCAGCTTTGCCAACTACCGGACCTTTGCCTGAACACTACATATTTCCAATTCAGGGGCCAGTTTTACAGACAGAAACACGGCTGTGCAATGGGCTCACCAGTATCTTCCATTGTGGCCAACTTATATATGGAAGAGGTAGAACACAGGGCCCTGAACTCCTTCAGAGGAACACCTCCGAGCCACTGGTTCAGATATGTGGATGACACATGGGTCAAAATCCAAACACAAGAGGTGCAAGCGTTTACCAAACACGTCAACTCAGTGGACAAGAACATTAAGTTCACAAGGGAAGACGTAAAGAACAACAGTTTGCCCTTCTTGGACTGTGACGTCCACATTGGGGAAGACAGGAGCCTCCACATTGGGGTTTACAGGAAACCTACACACACAGACCAATATCTACTTTTCGACTCACACCACCCTCTGGAACACAAACTGGGCGTCATCAGAACTCTGCAACACAGAGCTGACAATGTGCCCAGCAGCACTCAGGCCCAATGAGAAGAACACAAACACCTGAGGGGAGCTTTAAAAACCTGCGGCTACCCCAGTTGGACCTTTGTGAAAACCGCAACACGTTCCAAAAAGACCAACCAGTTGAGCGACGAGGAGAAAAGAAACAGAAGGAAGAGCACAGTCATCCCGTATGTTTCTGGGGTCTCCGAGAAACTCAGGAGAATTTTCAACAAACACCGCATCCCGGTATACTTCAAACCCAGCAACACACTCCGACAAGGACTGGTTCATCCCAAAGACTGTGTACCACACACCCGGAAAAGCAATCTGGTGTATGCCGTATAATGCAATGAGGATTGCACTGACCTATACATAGGAGAAACCAAACAACCACGACACAAACGGATGGCCCAACACAGAAGGCTAAACTAAGAGAGTTTCACGGTTTGTTCTGCAACACAAATTATGGCCGTTAATGTTACGACTGTTAATTTTGAAGCCATTATGTGCTTCAAACTTCTATTAATTGCGTGTGTGGGTCAAGAGCCGTTAAAAAAGTGGGCTGATTTGTGGGGATTATCTTGATGACCAAAATGTGTTGATATTATAAACCTTTGTTCGCCACAGAACTTATTTTCATAATTTATCCAAATCCATAATTTTAGGATTCACGTGACCTTTTCCCTTTTCCGGTTCCGGGTTAAAAAGGAGGCTGGAAGAAGAATCTTAAATTATGTCGGCGAGTGTTAAATGGCCTTCCTACAGAAATCTAAAAGCTTGTTATTGCAGTGAATTGTTGTCCACTGATATCCACATACCACGTTTAATTAATAAAATACTTTTCTTAAACCGTTCATATGGTGGGTCTTCCACATTTGTCCTGGCCCAGGAGCCAGGTTTTTTCCTGGCTCATATGTATCTGGATAATAATTTCTCCTATTAACGCAACTGTTTATCTACAGCGTCTATAGGTATTGACTGAACAGTGAATAACACCCTGTGTCTTTTTTTCTAAACATCGTTTTTCCGATGGATGTTAAATAATGGCTCTAATCACATTGATCAAAGGACACTTAAAAAGCCTGGTAATTAGTTCATTTTAACAGTCATTTAGATTTTTATCTTTTGCATGTTGTACTGCAATAAACATTTTTTTCATGGATAAATTAATCAACTTAACTACCTGAAAAGAACTGCAGAAGGTGGTGAAAACTGCCCAACACATCTCTGGTTCCTCACTCGCCATTAAGGCTGTCCGGTGCCAGTGATGTCTACAGACCAGCAGGTTTTTTATATATATATATATAACCTATAGTGTATTACTGTCCATACTGTATATATCTCACCTATAGTGTTTTCATATTTATACTACTGTCCATACTGTGTGTGTGTGTGTGTGTGTATATATATATATATATATATATATACATACATACATACACATATATCACCTATAGCGTATTGATGTTTAGACTATTGTCTATACTGTACATATTTTGTCCATAGTGTACAAACCCCAATTCCAATGAAGTTGGGACGTTGTGTAAAACGTAAATAAAAACAGAATACAATGATTTGCAAATCCTTTTCGACCTATATTCAGTTGAATACACTACAAAGACAAGATATTTAATGCTCAAACTGATAAACTTAATTGTTTTTGCAAATTCTCACTCATTTTGAATTTGATGCCTGCAACACGCTCCAAAGAAGCTGGGACAGGGGCATGTTCACCACTGTGTTACATCACCTTTCCTTTTAACAACACTCAATAAGCGTTTGGGAACTGAGGACACTCATTGTTGAAGCTTTGTAGGTGGAATTCTTTCCCATTCTTGCTTGATGTACGACTTCAGTTGCTCAACAGTCCGGGGTCTCCGTTGTCGTATTTTGCGCTTCATAATGCGCCACACATGTTCAATGGGAGACAGGTCTGGACTGCAGGCAGGCCAGTCCAGTACCCGCACTCTTTTACTACGAAGCCCTGCTGTTGTAACACGTGCAGAATGTGGCTTGGCATTGTCTTGCTGAAATAAGCAGGGACGTTCCCGAAAAAGACGTCGCTTGGATGGCAGCATATGTTGCTCCAAAACCTGTATGTACCTTTCAGCATTAATGGTACCTTCACAGATGTGCAAGTTACCCATGATGCCATGGGCACTAACAACCCCCCATACCATCACAGATGCTGGCTTTTGGACTTTGCGCTGATAACAATCTGGATGGTCCTTTTCCTCTTTAGCCCGGAGGACACGACGTCCATGATTTCCAAAAACAATTTGAAATGTGGACTCGTCAGACCACAGCACACTTTTCCACTTTGTGTCAGTCCATCTCAGATGAGCTCGGGCCCAGAGAAGCCGGCGGCCTTTCTGGGTGGCGTTGATATATGGCTTTGGCTTTGCATGGTAGAGTTTTAACTTGCACTTGTAGATGTAGCGACGAACTGTGTTAACTGATGATGGTTTTCCCAAGTGTTCCTGAGCCCACATGGTAATATCCTTTACAGAATGATGTCGGTTTTTAATGCAGTGCCGCCTGAGGGTTCAAAGGTCACGGCATTCAGTGTTGGTTTTCGGCCTTGCCGCTTACGTGCAGAGATTTCTCCGGATTCTCTGAATCTTGTGATGATATTATGGACTGTAGATGATGAAATCGCTAAATTCCTTGCAACTGTACATTGAGAAACGTTGTTCTTAAACTGTTGGACTATTTGCTCACGCAGTTGTTCACAAAGTGGTGAACCTCGTCCCATCCTTGCTTGTGAACGACTGAGCCTTTCGGGGATGCTCCTTTTATACCCAGTCATGACACTAACCTGTTTCCAGTTAACCTGTTCACCTGTGGAATGTTCCCAACAGGTGTTTTTTGAGCGTTCCTCAACTTTCCCAGTCTTTTGTTGCCCCTGTCCCAGCTTCTTTGGAACGTGTTGCAGGCATCAAATTCAAAATGAGTGAATATTTGCAAAAAACAATAAAGTTTATCAGTTTGAACATTAAATACCTCGTCTTTGTCGTGTATTCAATTGAATATAGGTCGAAAAGGATTTGTAAATCATTGTATTCTGTTTTTATTTACGTTTTCCACAACGTCCTGACTTCATTGGAATTGAGGTTTGTATTTACCATATTCAGATCATACCTCATACCTTATTCTGTATATAACATCGTACTCGTACATATTCATATCGTCATACACCTGCACTATATACACTTATACCATATCTGCACTACCTACAGCTATTGCTGTTGTTCATAGTCTTCTACTGTGTCTTAACATGTTCATCAACAGTGTTCTACTGTCCATACTGCATATATCGTATTATATATTCCACTATAGCCTACATATGTACATACTCTGCACTTCACTGCTGTTTTGCTTTTGTGTTCAAGGGCTGAGTGGAAGTGCTCCGTGTGTCTATGTGCAGTACTACCAGTAAACAATACGTTTGTGTGTGTGTGTGTGTGCTTTTATAACCTACATGACGTCCACTTGAAGAAAAGGGCTCATTGTAGGAACTGTGGTGATATTATTATTCACATGAACTGTTAAACAGTGAAAGTGAAAACAGTGAGTGTAATAATTACAGTTACATGTCCTGCCTAATATAGAATCCTGCAGAATGTGGCAGTAACATATATACTGCTATAAAGTAGTCCTGTGTATTGGTTTCAGGGCTGGACCAGTGGGATAACATGCCAAATCAAAAGCACGGTGAGTAATCAATGTGGGCTGGGGAACAAAGCACGGTGACGTAATGAATGTGGGCGTAGCTGGATGTCCAACTCCGCCTTCCCATAGGCTGCAGTCGGTAGAACTTGAGCTGGAGGGCAAACACACACATACCCATTTACACGTGCATCTGTGTGCACATTCCCAAATGTACACAAAAACTCTGTTGTTTCCCATGTTTTTAGCCTGAAGGGGATATTGCGTTTGGTTGTGTGTGTGTGTGTGTGTGTGCATCCGCGGCTAATCTTGCACACTACTGGACCTGTCAGCCTCAAATAATTTTTTGCACAGTTATGGCTGTATGATGAAGAACCTCTCGTGGTTGTGGTGATTCAAAAACTTAGGAAAAATGTTTGTTCTTACTACCGCCGCTCCCTCTCTTCACTCCCTCTCTAGCTCGCTCGACCAACGCTGCTCTCTGTGACCGCCCGATCTAAGTTAACTGTGCGCATATGCGACTCACGTCTATTCATATCTACAATTCCCTCTTGGTTGCAGTCAAAACAGGAAGTGCTATATATTCTTGCAGCTGCCTGATCTGAGTCAACCGTAGATGTTAGTTGTGCATGTGTGAGGTTAAACAGTTTACCAAAGCTTTATTATATTGTAACAACCACAGATGACTAGACTCGCTAGCACTTGGCTAACGGGTCAGACCCTTTAGTCGACTGGTTAGCGCAGTCGCCCCGGGTTCGTGCCTCGGCTGCGGAGGATTCCCGACTGCCCCCCGATGTCACTACATTGGTGTCAGAAGTGGGGTGGTGGACCATGAGGCCATCAAAAGCACGTGCGCCCAGAGGCGTGACGGCGCTGGTATGCTGAAGCACAGGGACGTGCATCTCGAAGGAGGGGGGTAGAGTAACGACCACGGATGACTCGACTCACTAGCCCTTGGCTGTATTCGCCCGTGGTGCGGGAGGTCTGTGTTCGCATCCCAGCTACAGTGGTTCCCAGCTCCCCCCTAATTCGCCACAACATTATGAAAATAAAGACAGGGTTCGGGTTAGACTAAAATGGTCCCAGAGCAAACCTTTTCAGAACCAGAATCAGAATACTTTATTCATCCCCGCGGGGAAATTCTTTTTGGAAGGAGCAAGTTCATATCAAGGCATAAGCGAACTAAGCAGTCGCTTAGGGCCCCCAAGCCAGCAGGGGGCACCCAAGAGCAGATGTCTTTTGTAGTGCACACAATCAGTCTCAGCAAAGCACCAGCGATTAAGGAGCACTTCTTGGGGTTTCTATTAACTCCTGAAACCACTGGTCTAGGCCTCTCTGCACTGATTCTAAAGAAGCTTGAAGAATTAAACATCCCTTTCCAGGACTGTTGGGGACAATCGTATGACAATGGGGCAAGTATGAAGGGCAAACGTAAAGGTGTGCAGGCTAGGCTGTTAGAAAAATATCCATGTGCTCTTTATGTGCCTTGTCGTGCACATACCCTGAACCTCATGGTTCTGGTGCTGCCAACGCATCCAAAGATGCTTCTTGTTTTTTGGAAATGTTGAAAAAATTTTCAGACTCTTCTCAGGTTCTCCTCAAAGGTGGGCCATCTTGCAGAAGTATGTGACCATCACACTCAAGTCCTGAAGTGAAACATAATAGGAAAGCCGAATCAAAAGTATTGAACCGTGGCGCTACCAACCAGACAAGGTGAGATAAGCTTTGTTGGGAGTCAGGGAGAACACTCATGACTCAACAGTGGAAGTTGCACTCTCCCTGTGACTGTAGCTTCTGCAGAGTGCAGCTTTTCCAAGCTGAAACTGATAAAAACATACTTAAGATCTTCCATGGCTCAAGAGAGATTGAGTGGACTGGCACTTCTTAGCATTAACAATACAGTTGGCCGCGAGATCTTCTACAATGTCGTCATAAATGACTTTGCCTCCAGAAAAGCCAAGGAGAATGATATAGTAAATCACTTTATTTTGGGATATTTTCTGAACCATTAGCACACCTTTGAACACCATAGTTTTCCATAAAGTTTTTATTCCTCTACATATTCTTTAATCTTTATTGTTATATTGTTAGATGTTAGATGTTCCTCTGTTCATTGTATGTCATTATTTAAGTTTCTATTTAATTTATTTAATATTGTCTGTTTTTGCATTTGCATTTTATGTAAGAAAATAATTTGTTTCGTTGTTACTGTTCTGCATTTTTGCACAGTTCAAAAGCAATTAAAATTGATAACTTGTTCAGTAAATGCATTGTCTGCTGGTTTATTTTAAGACTTTGCAGCACAGTAGTAGGTCATGAAAATGGTATGGTAATGATCAAGCTAGGACATAATATTGTCGGTGGTGGGAGGTGGGTTTAGCGTGGGGGGTGAGAGGCGGGGGAGGAAAATCTAATTCTGCTTAGGGCCCCAAAAAGCCTTGGGCCGGCTCTGGACTTCGTCGTATTCGTGTGAGGGTACACCTACGAGGCTACACATCCACAGACTGACAGGCAAAACGTTTTTATTAGGTAGATTTGGTAGCTTGAGCGCTGCATATTATTTATTTATTTTTTTACATATTTCCTGTTCAATTGACTTGATCGCTGTGCAAAAGTCTTATAATGGCAGGAAACAACATGGTTTTTATGTCCGTGTCTGCATACTACTAGGCCTGTCAGACTGATAATTTTTGTGCAGTTATGATCAAGGAGCGCTTGTGCTTGTGGTGATTCAAAACCTTTGAAACACCTGTTTGATACCGCAAGTGAGTGCTAATGCTTCAGCTGGTTTTTCACCCAAGTCCAAACACCGGAGAAATGACGATACACCTGGTGGGGATCTGAACTCTACTGAGTGCACTCTTCTAGTTAACCACTGTACTTACTAAGTGCATGCACACACACACACACACTGCCAAGAGATGATCCTAACCCTTGCTGCTAAGACAGAGAGCAGAATTTTAGATGGAGTAAAAACAGCTGGGGATTTGTGAGGCATAACCGCATGACTGTCAAACCTGAAAATATCCATGTTTCCTCCAGACTGGCTCTGTCCACAACACATGGAAGCTCTCACCATCTGCTCCACACCATCTTTAAGGTACCCTGGAAGACGAGAGTGATTACATAAGTCAGAGAAGACAATAACTCTATTGCCTCTGCACCTATTTCTTTATTGCAGTCAAAAAAGAACAGAATCACGACATGCTTACAATGAACTAAATGTTAGATTTACCATGTAAGACACAAGATATTGTATTATCTTTGTATTGTGACCCAATTCCTTTATGCTGAAAGTTCAACCATTTAAAATTCAGCTCAACAACTCTGCCAAAAATTCAAACAATTCTGTCAGAAACATCGGCTCCAAACTGCAGTGTGGCCAAAAATAATCACCGGCAAACACATATTCTAATTAGTTGTCTTTAGTAGACTGCTTCACAACCTGTACTGCACGGCGAGTCGGTTTTCTGTCTCACTGAATTTACCAACCACTGTTCTGCCGACGAGATTATAGAGTATAGATTATGACTAATTGATGACTTAATTATGACTAATGACTACTGCAAACTGTTCTCTTCTCTCACGTCTTTTCTCTTTCTGAATGATGTCTTCTCCTTTCTCTTCTGTGTGTGAATGGTGTCATGTGAGTCTCCCTTATGTGCACGTGCAGTCGGTTCTCCTCCCAGGTCTCCGTGGTGATGGTGGTTGCCACTTGGACGCTGCATGTCATTCCCCTCATCACATTTTCTTTTACATTTTTTATAGCTATAGAGGAGAAAGCAAAGTCATGTTCCACCTGCCAGAAATTGAGAAACCTCCCACAGCTGGCTCCATTACACCCATGGGACTGGCCTGAAGAACTGTGGCAAAGAGTCCATATAGACTTTGCTGGACCGCTGGAGAACTACATGTTTTTAGTGGTGGTCGATGCTCATAGCAAATGGCCTGAGGTTGCTGTCATGAACAGCAGCTCCTCAGAGAGGACCATTCAAGAGCTAAGGTCTATTTTCAGCCATTTTGGTTTACCACAGCAGATTGTTAGTGATAACGGCCCACAACTAGTGTCTGAAGAGTTCAAGGCATTCATAGAAGAGAATGGAATCCAACAAATCAAGTCTGCGCCGTATCACCCAGCTACAAATGGGCTCCCAGAAAGATTCGTACAGACCATGAAGCAAGCACTCCAGTCCTCTCAAGGTATGCAGTCCCTCAACCGGCATCTCAGTGCCTTCCTGTTGTCTTACCAAAACACACCTCATGCTACCACAAAGGTGTCTCCTGCCACGGCTCTGCTCAAGAGACAACTCCGCACTCGTCTGGACCTCCTGAGACCACAAAAGACAACAGAGGTTGTGCACCGTCAACAGAGAGCTCAGGTAGAGAGACGACGGAAAGCAAGGCTGCGGAGCTTCACAGCTGGTGACAGGGTTCTTGCCCGGAACTATGCCAAGGGGGAAAAGTGGACACCAGCGACAGTTTTAGCAAAACAGGTCCAGTGTCTTACACAGCAGAAACCAGTAGTCATCTAACCTGGAGAAGACACATTGATCAACTACTCCATGCTTCTTATTCCTGTGTTGACTCACCTCAGCCTTTGATCCAGAGCTGGAGGCCTACCAGGAACCACCTCCATCACCAGATGCCAGCGTCCGGAATGGATACAGTTCCAGACACCCCTACGCCTGCTGAGATGCCTACATCAGGCATCACTTCGCCCAGACCAGGACCCATACAGGCCCCACCCAGAGACACAGTGACTGACTTACCCACAGGTCGTACTTACCCCAGAAGAGAAGAATACCTCCTGATAGACTGACACTGTAGTCTAGATACTAACCCAGAGCGTTGGGGCATAATAATCCCCAGGGTTCAGTCCGGGAAATGAGGTAGTCTACCCTCTTTCTCTAGTTCAGGCAAAAGTTCTACATTGTGAAAACAAGTTTTGGTAATTAACACATGCTAATTTGTTAAAAGTAATTATAAAGGTACATTTTTTTACTTTTGTTAAGTGAACACCAAAGTACAGAGGGAGGGATATGTTATGTATTGGCCATCTAGGTTTGTCCCTTCTGAGATATCGTCACGCTTCACTTGTGTACCTTGTGTGTTATGGTTATGCAGATTCCGGGGTTTCGACAAGAATACACCTGACCACATAAAATACTTCTCCGTCTCCTGCCTCTTTATTTGAAGCTATACTCAAGTAGAAATAGGAGTATACAACATCTACTACACTGCGTTTTGTTCTGGTGCTCTATCAGACACTGGACAGTGGCATCTTTTATCAGCTGCTTTATTTCTATTTTGAGGTCAGAGAGCGAACCACACACACACACACACACACACACACACACACACACACACACACACACACAGTGCTAGTTTGCGCTCTGAAAATCTCTCAAAACTGACTTTATGCACCACGGTTCATCTGCTTCATGATATTGTGATGACTTGTGCCCTGAAATCGACATTAAAACTTAAAAGTTACAGTTTATAATCCATCCATCCATCCATCCATTATCCAAACAGCTTATCCTGCTCTCAGGGTCGTGGGGATGCCGGAGCCTATCCCAGCAGTCATTGGGTGGCAGGTGGGGAGACACCCTGGACAGGCCGCCAGACCATCGTGCTGCTTTAAATATGCACCTCCTGCAGTCAAGTTCAACTCAGACTGACGAGAGACAGGAAACGGCGCAACACGTCCGCCCACCGGCGCAGTAAGGGCACGAACATTACAAAGAAAAAAAATATCGGCAGAAAAACGTAAACTAATACAGTACTCCCAATACCAAGAATTATAAACTTGGAAACAAAATAACAAATAAGGGATATTGGTGAAATTAATACACGTTATGATACAACACACACCATAAGAAATAAAAACCACAAAAATAACGTCCTTCATTTCTACTATCTGTTGCATGTTTCCCTCCTTAATTTCACTGAAATCCTGAATGTACAGAAGGTCGTACAAAACGAATGAAGCAGCCACAGCAAAGACCATGTCCAGGTTCCTTTGGTCCAGGAGAACCCTGGGAATCCAGTTCCCCACACAGCAGAATAACCTAGTGTACCAAGTGCCCGGTAAGGACAACCTGACCGCACTGTTCCCCACACGTGGACACAACACACTTTATTTATACCGCCCCTTTCTGAACAGCGTGACGAGGTGCCTTACACAACAGCATAACATAATACTACACAGTCAAGATAAAACAACAACGTACCTGTGGGGAAGCTGTAGATTCCTGGCCATAACTATGTGCTGGATTTAGTCAAGGAGAACCCGCTGCAGGTGATCGATCAGAATCACCCAGATGTCTTCAATGTCCCCGTCGTTATTGCACCACTACAACCACCATCCTTGTACAACAGTCTGATGACTCAGTGGTTCTGTGTAAATGAACATAACAAGTCAGATACCTTTATTAAATTATAAGAGGCGCATGCAGAAAATGTAGATTAATTGCTTTCAGAAAGGTGTGAATGTAGACTGTACTAGGTAATACATCTGGTAAACAGCAGATAAATGATGTGGCTGTATCAAACAGCCATATCTGAGACTGAAACAACATGTTCCCTCTATATCGGTGGATTAATGCCCATCAGTGCTGCAACACCGCCCTGTACTGGTCAGTAGTATGCTAATATGAGGCCACACAGTCCCAGAACACATGAACATGAGCCTCCTTAGATCAACATATAACATATAATATACACCATTTAACATATAATATATAACAAATAACATATAATATACACCATTTAACATATAACATATAATATACACCATTTAACATATAATATATAACAAATAACATATAATATACACCATTTAACAAATAACATTTAACATATAACAAACATTCTCAAACATTCCACTCACTTGTGCTAGACACACTTGACACCAGATAACTGCACTGTAAATACTAACCTTGGATTTAATAAAAAATAATTAGTGGACCTAACTCCGTTTTTATCACCCTTTTAATAACACTCATTATAAATACGTTTCTGGTAATTTGGGATGGAAAAAGCTGACCAACTAAATATCCTTGAGTTTAGGCAACAAGAAAAACGTGATTTCAACATGTAGACATGCGCAGATCAGTCCTCACCTACTTGGCGCCCAATACATTGTTGCCGCTTTATGCTGAAACATGCAGAACAAGCCCAGGAGCAGGTGGACGCTGCAACTCATTATAATCGCCATTACCGCAGTTCTCGTCCTTGGCACACTTTTGGGGTGAACCGTTTTTCACCAATGTAATGTTTGTAGACACTTTCATTATATGTCCTCACTTTCCTTAAAATAGTTAATGTATTTCATGTATGTGTATAACATATTTAGTCTTGCTGATCTTACATAAAACCGCACTGAAAAAGCATGAGATGAGGCAGCCAGTACCTCTGCCTCACTGAAGGGGGCGTATGCGTGAGCCCACGGGTTTACAGGACGCTTTCTTCTTCTGCTGTTGCTCTTCTTTAACGCGGAGTCAAGTTCACTACAAGCGGTTCGTTTATTTTTTTTAAAAATTCCGACTGCAAAAATGGTAGATTCTCTATCTAAGCTCAAAAGTTTCTCAAAACTGGACTTTCAGTCAAAAAGCGAAGTGATAAATGATGGAAGACCAATGCCGCCGGAGCAGCTAAAAGGTTTGCTCCAAACAACGGGACAGAAGATAACTCGCTCTTCTCAAACGGAGCGGTGGTGGTGGAGCACCCGGAAAGCCTGGCGGTGTGGCGGTGCTACAAGAACCCGCCTTTTCTGCTTTCCCGCTCTTTTGTGCTCAACACGCGGTAATGGCTGGACTAACTAACACAGGGTTTTGTCACTTGAAAATCTACCAAGAAGCCTCAGCAAACATGAAAGATCCCCTACTCATATTCAAAGCCAAACTGCTTTGAAAACTTGTGGATCTTCAAGAATAGATTTTGGCTTTGGATGAACAACGGAGACTAAACATTTCCGTCCACAATGCTAAAGGTAAAGGAAACCCAAGAGGTTTTAAAATACCTCATTAATGCAGCAACCTGCTTCCTAGACAAACAGCAACTGGCATTTCGTGGTAACGGTGAGAGCACAAGCTCTTCTAATCATGGCAACTATGTAGAACTATTACAGGCTTTTGCTGAGAAAGATGAAAGGTTAGCTAGACATTTGGAGACATCCGCTGTGTTTTCTGGCTTGTCAAGCAGAATTCAGAACGATTTAATTGAAGCAATTGGTGATGTGATAAGAAACGATATCAAAAGGGAGATAAATGCAGCCCCGTTTGTTGCTGTAGAAGTAGACGAGACAATGGATGTCACAAACAAAGCCAAATGAGTGGTGAATTGAAGCTACTATATTGGGTTCATATATTTGTAAATCTGACTCTGAAAAAGTCAGTGCCTCACCAGCCACGAACCTCACCGCACGTCACTGGCAACAACGAACATATAACATTTAACACATAAAATATAACATATAACATATATTTAACATATAACATAATAAACATTCTCAAAAATTCAACTCACTTGTGCTCGACGCACTTGACACCAGATAACCGTTAGTACACCGTGAAGTTGTTAATCCAGGAAAGCGTCTGATGTGCGGCGGATTCTGGTGAAACCGGGGGACAAACCTAGCTCAGTTCTGATTGGCCCAAAGCCTGTGTAAAGTGTGACGCAGTTCCGGTGGGGAGAGAGAGTGAGGGGAACATTACGGTGAGAATGTCGCTGCTCAGGCTGTTCTCATTCGCTGGTCGTAGTAAAACGTATGTGACGCACGTCAGGCACCTCACCCCAACCCCAAGGTTTGGGGAGGGCGCCCCCCGGTGTTCCCGTAGAACAGCCCCCCGCCGGCGCCCCCCTGCCCGCGATCGCGCCGCGGCCCCCCCCCGCAACAGCCCCCCCCGCAGAGAATTGCGCAGGCGCTCTGCCGCCGCCCCGCCCCGTGTTGGGCTGCCGAGGCGAGCGCACGGTTCGACCGTGAGATGGTGCTAACGGCTAACGGCTAACTAGCCAGTTAGCTAGGTGGGCTGCCGGCCTGACATTCGCTGCGGTGGGAAACGCGAGACGAAGCGGAGCATTCATTCTTTGTGAGTACAAGCTGGATGTGCGGGGAGCAAATAGGGCTGTTTAGGGTCCCAACGTACCCGATAAAGGAACAGGCCTGCAACTGGGGGTTGACTTTCTTTTATTTTATTGCCGGCTTAGTTATAGGGTTATTGAGCTGTATGCTAATGTGTTAGTCTGATTAATTTGTGTATATCTGAATGCAGACACTTGTTAGCCATTGAGGCTTATCACTTTCATTCATTCTAATAATTATTACTCATAATACATTTGTATATATAATTCTATGTACCTGTGTGAGTGTGGATTATTCATGTGTGTTTATTCCTGTGGTGTCTAGGCTATGGTAAGTGACATGTTGAGACAACCTTAAAGGGCTAGTCCACCATTTTAATATAAATTACTCGGTGACACATTGAGGTGTCTAGACCATGTTAGATTGCCTTAAAGGGGTAGTCAACCTTTCTAGTTGGAGTTACCAGATGACACTGTAAGACATTTAGAGCCTTTAGAACAAACTTTAAACACATAAAAAGCGAAGTTAACATACTTCAATAGTTTATTGGATACCGAGTTGTACAGAGAACTCAGGATCGTTGTCCTTGACAGTTAAAAAGGATAGATAGCGCTACATACTGTTAACTGTTATGAGAGAAAAGTCAGATACTTTTGTGAAACAGTACTACGAGGGATAAGTCAGATACTTGTACAGTACTAGGAGAGATAAGTCAGATACTTTTGTGAAACAGTAGTGAGAGAGATATGTCAGATACTTTTACAGTACTATGAGAGATACTGTAAGTCAGACACTTTTGTGAAACAGTAGTGAGAGAGATATGTCAGATACTTGTACAGTACTGAGATACTGTAAGTCAGATACTTTTGTGAAACTACTATGAGAGATAAGTCAGATACTTTTGTGAAACAGTACTGAGAGATAAGTCAGATACTTTTGTCAAACAGTAGTGAGATATGTCAGACACTTGTACAGTACTATGAGAGAGAAGTCAGATACTTGTACAGTACTACGAGAGATACTGTAAGTCAGATACTCTTATGAAACAGTACTATGAGAGATAAGTCAGATACTTGTGAAACAGTACTATGAGAGATAAGTCTGATACCTTTGTGAAACAGTACTGTTATGACCCAGCTAACCTACAGCTACAGACGTCTTGACCAGCTAACCTACAGCTCTAGGGGTCTTGGTACTTGTCAGATAGTACTATGAGACTGGTCAGATACTTGGACCGTACTATGAGAGAGAAGTTAGATACTTTTACAGTACTATGAGAGATACTGTAAGTCAGACACTTTTGTGAAACAGTAGTGAGAGAGATATGTCAGATACTTGTACAGTACTGAGATACTGTAAGTCAGATACTTTTGTGAAACTACTATGAGAGATAAGTCAGATACTTTTGTGAAACAGTACTGAGAGATAAGTCAGATACTTTTGTCAAACAGTAGTGAGATATGTCAGACACTTGTACAGTACTATGAGAGAGAAGTCAGATACTTGTACAGTACTACGAGAGATACTGTAAGTCAGATACTCTTATGAAACAGTACTATGAGAGATAAGTCAGATACTTGTGAAACAGTACTATGAGAGATAAGTCTGATACCTTTGTGAAACAGTACTGTTATGACCCAGCTAACCTACAGCTACAGACGTCTTGACCAGCTAACCTACAGCTCTAGGGGTCTTGGTACTTGTCAGATAGTACTATGAGACTTGTCAGATACTTAGACCGTACTATGAGAGAGAAGTTAGATACTTGTACAGTACTATGAGAGATACTGTAAGTCAGATACTTTTATGAAACAGTACTATGAGAGATAAGTCAGATATTTTTGTGAAACAGTACTATGAGAGATAAGTCTGATACCTTTGTGAAACAGTACTGTTATGACCCAGCTAACCTACAGCTACAGACGTCTTGCCCAGCTAACCTACAGCTACAGACGTCTTGACCAGCTAACCTACAGCTATAGGGGCCTTGATACTTGTCAGATAGTACTATGAGACTTGTACTTGTACAGTACTATGAGAGATAAGTCAGGTAATTGTGAAACAGTACTGTTATGTGACAAAGTACTGTTATGAGAGACATTTGCGAAAAGAGATAGTACTGTTAATTGTTATGAGAGGAAAGTCCTGTACTTTTATTGCTATTGTTACTTATTGTTTTATGTTATTTCTTTGAAGATTCTAGTGTTTTAATCCTAGGACTGATGCTTGGCTTGGGACACAGTGTTTTAATGTAATGTGGCAGAATTGGTTGGCTTTACCAGCATGTTCACAGTCTTGTAGTTAACGGGTGCTTATACTTGTTTAATATTGTGACGCACTTAGCTAATGTCTTTTTCAGGGACAAGGAAGCGATGTTTTATACTTGAATGAGCGAATGTTTTATACTTGAATGTATATTCAGGGACAAGTCTTTTTTTCTGTTTTTTTTTTGTTTGTTTGTTTTTTTTGTGTGTGTTTTGTGTTTTAAACTAAAGACAAAAAAATGTCTGTCCCATATTCAATGTTGGTTGAATGACTGAAAATAAATGTAAGGCAGCTAATTCAATGGAATGAGTATTCTCAATTTATTGTTTTTACGTTTAGTTAGTTAGTTAGTTAGTTAGTTGTTTAAATTAAGTGAACCTGGAAATGATGAGTAGAAGTAAAAGTGTTAAGTGTTAAGTTGTGGTTAGCGACTGATTTAAGTAGGGTTATCACAAAGCATAACTTTTAAATTACATACACTTCAAAAGTTTAAGCTGGTTGTCCTAGCTAATAATGAATTAATTTCAGTACTTCACACTCAGAATAAGCAAGTTACTGTAACTCACCATCTTAAATTCACTTTACTTAATTCTTTTGAGGCACCGAGTTTCCATAATTTTCTTTTTAAGTAAAGCCAATTTAGTACATTTTACATTGCGTTAGTACACCGTGAAGTTGTTAATCCAGGAAAGCGTCTGATGTGCGGCGGATTCTGGTGAAACCGGGGGGGGGGGGCAAACCTAGCTCAGTTCTGATTGGCCCAAAGCCCGTTTAAAGTGTGACGCAGTTCCGGTGGGGAGAGAGAGAGAGTGAGGGGAACATTACGGTGAGAATGTCGCTGCTCGGGCTGTTCTCATTCGCTGGTCGTAGTAAAACGTATGTGACGCACGTCAGGCACCTCACCCCAACCCCAACCCCAACCCCTAGGTTTGGGGAGGGCGCCCCCCGGTGTTCCCGTAGAACAGCCCCCCGCCGGCGCCCCCCTGCCCGCGATCGCGCCGCGCCCCCCCCCGCAACAGCCCCCCCGCAGAGAATTGCGCAGGCGCTCTGCCGCCGCCCCGCCTGGCGCGGGCTGTTGCTTCGCCGCCCCGGGGACTGCGCAGACGCTGTGAGTCGCTCCACGACATCACATGAACGGTTCATGAGGGCAGGTTGCGCTGCTAGAGAGGCCTTTTAGACAACACCATAGAAATATAGGACGTAGCGCCAGATCCGCTCCACACAACCAGGTAACACGGCCAGGATAACGTCACAAGAGCATAATTAAAACGAAGAGAATTACAGCCCATAAAACAAGGGTTATCATAAAAACAATTAAAATAACGCGACGAAAAAAAAAGAAAAACAGAGAATTAAAAATGTAAAATGATAAAACTCCGGGAAACGTAGACCAATAGCAAGCAAAGGTATCAGGATGAAGTAAACCATTAACGTTATTTCCCAAATTGCCTCTTAGTTTAGTATATGAAACGGTTCATACCACTGAGCAGGAAACATAGGGGGGGAAATAAACAGAACCTTCTAAAAGTGTTGTTTATGTGTGAACTATTTCAAAAGTTGAGTCGGCGTCTATTAAAGACACACTTTCAATAACGTTATTTAGAAATAATTTATCGGGGAGAGGTGCGCAACTCTATGAGTTTCATAAACTGTAAGGGACACGCCCCGCGGGAGCTGCACCCAATCGGATGCGAGAAAATAGGTGTACTGTCTCTTTAATTGCTCGCGTCTCAGCAGGTATAAAGGGCGGAGCGTTCTACGCTCAGCTCAGTGTGCACGAAGACTCCGATGAGAGAGGTTCTATCGACACAGCGCAGTACGAAACGTTCCGCCTTCTTTCAGATAGCGACATTAGCGACAGCTCAGCACTAAACGTCCCGACAGAGCTTGAGTGAGTGAGTGACACCTATAATGTCCCAATATGCCTAATCTACACTATCTATACAGCCCCCTATCGATACTGCTGTGGTACTGCAGTACAGATAGGGTGTTGTGTGCAGCACCATATATTCTGCTCTTATCTGATTTCCTATTTTATCTTTTATTTCTATTTGTTTCTATTTTCTTGCTATCTTGTATCTTTGCTAGGTTTTAGTTGTCTTTACTAGAGCGTGAGTGTCCGTAAAAGGACCCAATTTCCCCTCGGAGATGAAAAAAAAAATTGTTCGGAATCCGATGACGTCACGATTTAGAATGTTGAGCTATATAGAATGCACGTTGATTGACTGATTGGTTCTCGGCAATACACCCGCCGTGTGTGTGTGTGTGTGTGAGGGGAAGGGCTGTGAGAGTCTGACAGTACCAGAGAAAGGTGAGGTCCGACCAAACTCTCACAATCCCTCACCTTTTCGTCACACACACACACACACAACCGAAGCAAACCAACATATCTGAGCATGCGGTAGTAAACAGATGGGAGTCATTGTGCAGGTTTAATGTTCCAGATGAAACGTTTGCAAGTGCTAAAACTGAAATCCGCTTCTTAAATGTGTGTGTGTGCATTCACCATTAATATGGCAAGTCAAGGGTATTGCATTATCACTCTCTGACGACATTGTGCTGTCCTAGGTCTCATTATTACCTGTGTCTTGTAAAGAAGAATATGACTGATAGGCAACCCTTTGTCCTCTTTCCTCCCCCCCCCTCCCCCCCAGCTTTAAGGCCTGTTGGAAATAGACTTGGTTTCCCAACTGAGTCTGTGGCTCCCACTCAATCAGGTACAAATCCCAGCGTAAGGTTACACCTTCCTCATGGTGGTCCAATAACTGGTATATTGAGGATGAAAAGAATAATGTAATAATGTCCGTTACCCCCCCTCCCCCCATGCCTGACGCCACTGAAGAATTAAGAGAGGCTCTTGAGCAGGTCCACATCATGAGCTCCTTCAGGAAAGAGACCCCCCTGCTGATACACAGCAACAATGCTGCTTCCCTTGGTAAGAGAGCTCTTCAGCTGATGGCTTCATGTCCTGCTGGGAGATAAGGCTGGAAATGTTATCATGACTGAAACATTCATGTTAAACACTAAACATTTGTCATTCAGCACCAGATAAACTTTTAAATGTAACCCTTGTGTTTGTCGACACCTTCTGTATACTGCCCTTGTCTTAAGGGTCATTTATTGAACCTCGAAATTAAAGCAACTTAATTTAATTTTAAACCCCAAATCTATTTTGCACGAAGAAGCAACCTGTCATTCACCACAAAGTATGAGGCTATCTGGGTTTTCCCTCTTCCCAGTGCAGAAAGACTGCATTTAATCAGTGGACACCACTCATTTTTACAGGGTCACATGACCCAAACGTGTCTTAGGGTCAAACATGTCCCTAAGACAATCTTAGTACCCTAGTGGTGTACAGCTTTCATGGAAATATGAATAAAATCAATGTATCACTTTTTCTAATGTTGGGGACACTCTAGGAAAAGTCATCAAATATCAGGTTGAAAAAATATTATTTTGAGTCTTTTCTCTGCTGTTAAACACAGTTAGGAGTCATTTTGACCCATAAGACAACAGAAGTGTTAAGACGAGTAGTCGGCAAGGTTAAATGCCCATAACACCATTTTTTAACTGCCAGAACAATGTTGTGAATTGCAATTTTTATAAGTGCACACAGAAAAAAGCATTCTTAATTATAAGACAGGATTTAAACGGTCTTTCCATTTAAATCTGACCAAACTCCAAACAAAGCATCTAAGCATAGGCTCATAACCAAGTGGGACTCATTTGGCTAGAGACCGCTGTTTGACACCATGTAAGATGCCACCTTTAACATTTATTACAATGTACTAATAGAATGAAGTCAGTGACTGGTGAATTTTCCTTCAACTTATAGATGTCCAACCTAGAGTTCTCCGTCAAGCAAGACGTAGGCTGGCTGAGCGTCTTGGTGGAAGTTGGCATGAGAAAGACTCACGAGCGAACACTCGAAAAGGTGAGTGATCAAACATCACAGAACTCTACTCAGTGGTGACTCTGACGTTGAGTTGCTGAACAAAAGGCTTAGTTGTCTCCTCCTTAATTTGACCAAACTAGAGCCAGGATATTGGCATGGTTATACCAGTTAGTAGATTTTAGGTGTCTTACGGCATCAGACACATTTCAACTGTGAATGTTAACAGAAGAGTTATGACTTTTTAAACAACTTATTAAAGTCTGAAAGGTTGTTCATTACAGGGTAAAAACTGCTGCACAATAAAATGTTCATTTCATTTAGCAGTATTAGTTTTCCTCAATAGATAGTCCTTCAGTGGGCAAATATTTCTGATATTTCTTCTAGAGCAGGGAAAGGCAACCATGTGCTATGCAGTGCCATGAGTGTGTTTGTTCTCCATCCAACCGAACACGACACCAAGGGAGTTTTTTTTGGGGGTTTTTTTTTTTCCCTTTTTCTCCCAAATTGTTTCGGGCCAATTACCCTACTCTTCTAAGCCATCCCAGTCGCTGCTCCATCCCCTCTGCTGATCCGGGGAGGGCTGCAGACTACCGCATGCTTTCTCCAATAAACGTGGAGTCACCAGCCGCTTCTTTTCAGCTGCCAATGAGGAATTTTGCCAGGCGTCCCTAGCACGTGGGAGGATAATGTTATAGCCCCTAGTTTCCCCTCCTCCTGAACAGGCGCCCCGACCGCATTAGCCACTTAACATTTTTCAATCAGTACTACAAGATAAACCTTTCCATTTATGACGAGTAGTTAACAAGGTTACAACACCATTTTTTGATTGCAGACCATCGCTCTTAATTGCAATTTTCATTGGCGGGCACAGAAAACAGCATAGTTAATCATAAGACAGGATTTACAGTGGCTTGCAAAAGTATTCATACCCCTTGAACTTTTCCACATTTTGTCATGTTACGACCACAAACATAAATATTTTTTATTGGAATTTTATGTGAAAGACCAACACAAAGTGGCACACAATTGTGAAGTACAAAGAAAATTATACATGATTTTAATTTTTTTTTACAAATAAAAAACTGAAAAGTGCGGTGCGCAAAAGTATTCAGCCCGCTTTTCTCTGAGTGATACCAATTGCCTTCAGAAGTTGCCTGATGATTGCTGAATGATCGAATGTTGACCTAACGACTAAATAGAGTCAACCTGTGTGTAATCTAATCTCAGTACAAATACAGCTGTTCTGTGATGGCCTCAGAGGTTTGTTAAGAGTATATTGGGGAGCAAACAGCATCATGAAGTCCAAGGAACACACCAGACAGGTCAGGGATAAAGTTGTGGAGAAGTTTAAAGCAGGGTTAGGCTATAAAAAGATTTCCCAAGCTTTGAACATCTCACGGAGCACTGTTCAATCCATCATCCGGAAATGGAAAGAGTATGGCACAACTGCAAACCTACCAAGACACGGCCGTCCACCTAAACTTACAGGCCGAACAAGGAGAGCACTGATCAGAGATGCAGCCAAGAGGCCCGTGGTGACTCTGGACGAACTGCAGAGATCCACAGCTCAGGTGGGGGAATCTGTCCACAGGACAACTATTGGTAGTGCACTGCACAAATCTGGCCTTTATGGAAGAGTGGCAAGAAGAAAGCCATTGTTAAAAGAAAACCACAAGAAGTCCCGTTTGCAGTTTGCCAGAAGCCATGTGGGGGACACAGCAAACATGTGGAAGAAGGTGCTCTGGTCAGATGAGACCAAAATTCAACTTTTTGGCCTAAATGCAAAACGCTATGTGTGGCGGAAAACTAACAATGCACATCACTCTGAACACACCATCATCCCCACTGTCAAACATGGTGGTGGCAGCATCATGCTCTGGGGGTGCTTCTCTTCAGCAGGGACAGGGAAGATGGTCAGAGTTGATGGGAAGATTGATGGAACCAAATACAGGGCAATCTTGGAAGAAAACCTGTTGGAGTCTGCAAAAGACTTGAGACTGGGGCAGCGGTTCACCTTCCAGCAGGACAACGACCGTAAACATAAAGCCACGGCTACAATGGAATGGTTTAAAACAAAACATAGTCATGTGTTAGAATGGCCCAGTCAAAGTCCAGACCTAAATCCAATTGAGAATCTGTGGCAAGATCTGAAAACTGCCGTTCACAAACACTCTCCATCTAATCTGACTGAGCTTGAGCTGTTTTGCAAAGAAGAATGGGCAAACATTTCAGTCTCTAGATGTGCAAAGCTGGTAGAGACATACCCCAAAAGACTTGCAGCTGTAATTGCAGCAAAAGGCGGTTCCACAAAGTATTGACTCAGGGGGGCTGAATACTTTTGCACACCGCACTTTTCAGTTTTTTATTTGTAAAAAAAATGTTTTAATCATGTATCATTTTCTTTGTACTTCACAATTGTGTGCCACTTTGTGTTGGTCTTTCACATAAAATTCCAATAAAATATAGTTATGTTTGTGGTCGAAACATGACAAAATGTGGAAAAGTTCAAGGGGTATGAATACTTTTGCAAGCCACTGTAAATGGTCTTTCAATTCAAATATGACCAAACTCCAAACAAAACATCTAAACAAGTGGGACTCATTTGCTTAGAGGTCGCTCTTTGACACCATGACAGATGCTCCCTTTAATATTTATTACAATGTAGTAATAGAAAGAAGTCAGTGAGTGGTGAATTTTCCTTTAACTTGTCTTTATGCATGCTCAATAATTTCGGAACAGTTGAGATGCGTATTTTCCGGACATTGCGTCTCAGTTTCTTTCAAATCACAGAACACAAATTGGTCCGCCCCAATGATCCGGCCCCCCGGCACAAACAGAGCAATATAGTGTAAGCTGTTAAGTGCCAGGAGGATTGACATGAATTGTACATTGGGGAAACCAAACAGGGCACAGTGGCGCAGTGGTTAGCGCTGTCGCCTCAAAGTAAGAAGGTCCTGGGTTCAAGCCCCGGGTAGTCTCACCTTGGTGGGTCATCCTGGGTCGTACTCTGTGTGGAGTTTGCATGCTCTCCCCGTGTCTGTGTGGGTTTCCTCTGGGGGCTCCGGTTTCCTCCCACAGTCCAAAGACATGTAGGTCAGGTGAATTGGCCGTACTAAATTGTCCCTAGGTATGAATGTTTGTGTGTGTGTGTGTCTCGGCCCTGTGATGGCCTGGCGGCCTGTCCAGGGTGTAACTCCGTCTGTCGCCCAATGACTCCTGGTGGAATAGGCTCCAGCATCCCCACGATCCTGAGAGCAGGATAAGCGGTTCAGCTAATGGATGGATGGAAACCAAACACACGCTGACCAAGAGGATGGCACAACTCAGAAGAGCTAACACATTAGGCCAGGACTCCACAGTCGACATACATCTACAGGCCAGTGGCCACTCTTTCAAGGATGAAGATGTGCACATCCTTGATTGGGAGGAACGCTGGTTTGAACGGGGAGTCAAAGAGGCCATCTATGTGAAGAGGGAACGACCATCCCTGAACTGTGGGGGGGGGGGGGGGGGGGTTAAGATAACCTCTGTCGCCAATTTACAATGCTGTGGTCGCAACAATTCCCAAATCCTCGAAGTAGACAGTGCCATTTAAACTCTAGTTTATTAATTCTCACGGCAATTTGCATATGAACCAATTATTTTCTGTCATTATGCCACTGTATTGTTTATAAGGGTGGGGATACCTGCAGTCAGTTGAGACTGAGGAGGTCACTTAGATGAGTGATGAAGCGTTTCTCTCAATATACATGTCCAGATGAACTGATTCAACTGTCTTTGATCCCCTTTAACTTGTAGATGTTCAAGCTGGAGGCAACCCTCATCTCAGACATAGGCTGGAAAAGCGTCTTCATGGAAATTTGGATGAGGAAGACTCAAGAATGCCCGCTCAAAAAAGGTCAAGAACGGCCCCTCAAAATGGTGAGAGTGATAAAACATCACAGAACTCCACTCAGTGGTGACCTTGATGTTGTGTTGTTGAACATAGGCCGTAGTTGTCTACTCCTTCATTTTACCAAACTACAGCCAGGATATTAGTATTGGTTATACCAGTAGATTTGAGGTGTCTTATGGCATTGGACATATTTCAACCATGAATGCTAACAGAACAGTTGTGACTTTTTAAACGTCTGACAAGTTGTGTTTATTATGGGGCTAAAAATGGCTCCACAATAAAATGTTTAAAATGTTCATTTTATATAGTGATGTTAGTTTTCCACAATATATAGTCCTTCACTTGGAAAAGATTTTTGATATTTCTTCTAGAACAGGAAAATGCAACTTCGTGCTATGCAGTGCCATGAGTATCCTTGTTCTTTATCCAACCGAACGCTACACCAAGGCATTTGAATGGCTGATACACCTTCAACCAAAGAAGACAGAGTCATCAGTGAAATGGCTGGATGGGGAACCTGCACAGTCATGGCACTCCATATCACATGTTTGTGTACACCAGTTTAAGAAGTAACTGGTTAAGATTAATTCACACTCTGACTACAGTACTGGTTCTGAACAGTCATTGTTATTCCACTTACTGTTATCATAATGAAAAAATTCACAATAGTTACCAAACATTCTTCAATTACTACAAAAAAAAAACCTTTAAATTGGAGATGAGTAGTCAAGAAGGTTAAATGCCCAAGGTCAGAACAAGCTTAATCACTTTTTTAATTGACAGACTGTTGCTCTTAAATACAACTTTTATAAGTGGACACAAAAAACAGCATTGTTAATCACAAGACAGGATTTAAGTGATATTTCCATTTAAATCTGACCAAACTCCAAACAAAGCATCTAAGCATAGGCTCATAACCAAGTGGGACTCATTTGGCTAGAGACCGCTGTTTGACGCCATGTAAGATGCCACCTTTAACATTTATTACAATGTACTAATAGAATGAAGTCAGTGACTGGTGACTTTTCCTTTAACTTATAGATGTCCAAAATGGAGGTTTCCCTCAACTAAGACGTAAGCTGGCTGAGCGTATCGGGGGAAGTTTGTTTAAGAAAGACTCACGAGCGAACGCTCGAAAAAAGTCAAGAAGGACTCGTCGAAAAGGTGAGTGATCAAACATCACAGAACTCTACTCAGTGGTGACTTTGACGTTGAGTTGCTGAACAAAAGGCTTAGTTGTCTACTCCTTAATTTGACCAAACTAGAGCCAGGATATTGGCATGGTTATACCAGTTAGTAGATTTTAGGTTTCATACGGCATCAGAAATATTTCAACTGTGAATGTTAACAGAAGAGTTATTACTTTATAAACAACATTAAAGTCTGAAAGGTTGTTTATTATAGGTTAAAAACTGCTGCACAATAAAATGTTCGTTTCATTTAGCAATATTAGTTTTCCTCAATAGATAGTCCTTCAGTGGGCAAATATTTCTGATATTTCTTCTAGAGCAGGGAAAGGCAACCATGTGCTATGCAGTGCCATGAGTATGTTTGTTCTCCATCCAACCGAACACGACACCAAGGGAGTTTTTTTTGGGGGGGGATTTTTTATCCACTTTTTTCCCTAATTGTTTCGGGCCAATTACCCAACTCTTCCAAGTCATCCCGGTCGCTGCTCCATCCCCTCTGCCGATCCGGGGAAGGCTGCAGACTACCACGTGCTTTCTCCAATATATGTGGAGTCACCAGCCGCTTCTTTTCACCTGACAGTGAGCAATTTCACCAGGTGTCAGTAGCGTGTGGTGCTGGAAGGTCATGCAATTCCCCCTAGTTCCCCCTCCTCCTGAACGGCCGCCCAGACCGCATTCGTCCCTTAACATTTTTCAATCAGTACAAGATAGACCTTTCATTTTAAGATGAGTAGTCAACAAGGTTAAATGCCCATAACACCATTTTTTTTAATTGCCATACTATCGCTCTTAATTGCAATTTTTATAGGTGGACACAGAAAACAGCATAGTTAATCATAAGACAGGATTTACAGGGTCTTTTTATGTTTTTGGTGGTGTCGTTTTTGGGAAATTTTGGATGTCTTTTTTTGTGTTACGACACTGCTGTGTGCTGGGGTAACGAAATTTCATTTCTTTGTACATGCAAGTACGTCTAAGAAATGACAATAAATTGTTCCTGATTCCTGATGAGAAAAAGAATGTAATAATGTCCGTTATCCCCCCTCCAGCCCTGTCAATGCCCGACGGCACTGAAGACTTAAGAAAGACTCTGGAGCAGCTCCACATCACAAGCTCTGCCAGGGAAGAGACACCCATGGTGATATGCAGCAATAATGCTGCTTCCCTTGGTAAGACAGCTCTTCGACTGATTGGTTCATGTAATGCTGTGCAATATGGCTGAAAATGTTATCATGATTGAAACGTTCATATTAGTCACTAAACATTTTTCAATCAGTACAAGATAAACCTTTCATTTTAAGATGAGTAGTCAACAAGGTTAAATGCCCATAACACATTTTTTTTTAATTGCCTGACCATTGCTCTTAATTTCAATTTTGTGGACACAAAGTAGACACAGAAAACAGCATAGTCAACCATAAGACAGGATTTAAATGGTCTTTCCATTTAAATCTGACCAAACTCCAAACAAAGCATCTAAGCATGGGGTCATAACCAAGTGGGACTCATTTGGCTAGAGACCGCTGTTTGACGCCATGTAAGATGCCACCTTTAACATTTATTACAATGTACTAATAGAATGAAGTCAGTGACAGGTGAATTTTCCTTTAACTTGTAGATGTCAAACCTAGAGTTATCCGTCAACTAAGACGTAGGCTGGCTGATCGTGTTTGTGGAAGTTTGCATAAGAAAGACTCACGAGCGAACACTCAAAAAAAGTCAAGAAGGACCCGTCGAAAAGGTGAGTGATCAAACATCACAGAATTCTACTCAGTGGTGACTTTGACGTTGAGTTGTTGAACAAAAGGTTTAGTTGTCTACTCCTTGATTTTACCAAACTGGAGCCAGGATATTGGCATGGTTATACCAGTTGGTAGACTTTAGGTGTCATATGGCATGGGACACATTTCAACTGTGAATGTTAACAGAACACTTGTGACTTTTTAAACAGTATCTTAAAATCTGACAAGTTGTGTTTATTATGTGTTTACAGCATAGTCAGCCATAAGGCAGGATTTAAATGGTCTTTCCATTTTTTAAACATAGGATTTATTAAAATGTCCTGGATTCTCTGAAATATGAATTTCCTTTAAACCAACAGCAAAAAAGCCAGTGGATGTGACACACAAGCCGGTTAACACTCCCAGAGGTGGCAAGGTATGACATGACATGAAGATTTTCATCCCAGCCGTTAATTTCTACAAGAAATTATATTAAATCCCTCCCTTCCACCCTGTTTGCTTTTTAGGATAGTCCTGCCTCCAGCCTCCAGCCTCCAGCCTCTGATGTCATAACTCTAATACAAGAGTTAACCGTAACCCGCGTTGCCAAAAGGAGGAAGATTCCTCTCTTAGTTGCATCACCAGCTTTTAGCCCAGACTCTGATTTCACAGCTCTGATTTAACAGTTGACCCCAACCCCTGTTGCAATAGAGGCAAAAAAAAAAACAACAAACCACCAAAACCCCAGCAGTAAAAACTAACCCAGCCACTGAGGATGCAAGCCAGAGCATTCTTAGTCCCGGTCTCTCCCACCCATCCCACCCAAAAAAAAAAAAAACTAACCCAGCCACTGAGGATGCAAGCCACAGCATTCTTAGTCCCGGTCTCTCCCACCCACCCCACCCAAAAAAAAAAAAAAAAATTAACCCAGCCACTGAGGATGAAAGCCACAGCATTCTTAGTGCTAGTCCCCCCCCCCCAAAAAAAAATAACCCAGCCACTGAGGATGCAAGCCAGAGCATTCTTACTGCCGGTCTCCCCCCACCCCCCTAAAAAAAAACCCTAACCCAGCCACTGAGGATGCACAAGCCAGTGCATTCTTCGGTCCCAAGCCCAGATAAATGGAGAGGGTTGCGTCAGGAAGGGCATCCAGCATATAATCTTTGCTTCAACTTCAACTTCAACTCTGCAACCTCCAACTCCGCCTCCTGTCTTTCGTCAGTGCCACTGTCTCCAAGCCATATAACATAGCTGGTCTCACAAGCATCCTGTAAAACTTCTCTTTAACTCTTGCTGGTACCCTTCTGTCGCAAATCACTCCTGACACTCTTCTCTGCCCACTCCACCCTGCCTGAACTCTCTTCTTCGACTCTCTTCTGCACTCCGCATTACTTTGGACAGTTGACCTTTCGTGGACATTAAACACCCAGGCCCTTGTGAAAAAGGCCCAACAACGCCTGCATTTCCTGAGGAGGCTGAGGAGCGCCCGTCTACCCCCCCCCCCCCAAAAATTCTCACCAACTTCTACCACTGCACCATAGAGAGCAACCTGACCAGCTGCATCTCAGTGTGGTACGGCAGCTGCACCTCAGTAGACCAGAAAGCTCTGCGGCGGGTCGTCAAGGCGGCCCAGCATATCACCGGTACCCAGCTCCCAGCCATAAAAGACATTTATCACAAACGCTGCCTTCGAAGGGTTCTGAGCATCAGCTGAGATCCCACCCACCCCAACCATGGACTGTTCTCCCTCCTGCACTCTGGGAGGTGCTACAGGAGCCTCAGAGCCCGCACTACCAGGCTCAAAAACAGCTTCTTTCCACAAGCTGTTGCCCACCTGAACCTGGCTACCCACTGAACGTCTGTAGATATTTTTAAATATTTTGTACTCCAGCTCTTTTTTTCTTTTTTTTTTTAACTTATTTTTAGCTTTTGGCCCTCATGTGTGTATATCTTATACTGTGTTTGCTGTGTTTGTCTGTGTCTGTCTTGCACTGTTTGGTGAAGACACAGCCCTCATTTCATTTTTAACATGTGCCTGTGCATTGTTTTTAATGACAATAAAATTGAATTGAATTGACTTCAAGTACTTCAACTCATACACCTTCCACGCCTCTACTCCTTGCATCCTCACCATTCCACTCTCCTCCCTTCACCTCTCCTCTTACCCTAGCTTCTATTACTCTTTCCCATATCTTCATGCAGTTCTGCGCATTGCCCTTGTTCTTGAAAATCAGTACCCGTATGCTTCTTCTCCACTCCTCAGGCATCCTCTCACTTTCCAAGATTTTGTTAAACAAACTAGTTAAAAACTCCACTGCCATCTCTCCTAAATATCTCCATGGTTCCACAGGTATGTCATCAGGACCAACTGCCTTTCCACTCACTCTCCATCCTCTTCATAGCTGCCCTCACTTCCTCCTTGCTAATCCACTGCACTTCCTGATTCACTACCCTCACATCATCCAACCTTCTCTCTCTCTCATTTTCTTCATTCATCAGCCCCTCAAAGTACTCCTTCCACCTTCTCAGCACACTCTCCTCACTTGTCAGCACATTTCCATGCTGCATATCCTTCCCAGCTCGGTCCCTCTGTCTAGCCAATCGGTACAAGTCCTTTTCTCCTTCCTTAGTGTCTAACCTCTCATACAACTCACCCTACGCCTTTTCCTTTGCCTTTGCCACCTCTCTCTTCACTTTATGCTGCATATCCTTGTATTCCTGTCTACTTTCTTCATCTACCCGACTATCACACTTCTTCTTTGCCAACCTCTTCCTCTGCATATTTTGCTGTACTTCCTCATCCCACCACCAAGTCTCCTTGTCTGCCTTTGTCCTGATGACACACATGAAGTTAACGGTCCTTTAATTACTGCACTAAAATAGTAGTCTAGATCTTGTGCTGGCTCTGTCATGTGAGACTGCATGTTGCTGGTCTGTACTGACTTACATTTCTCATTTCCGAGCTCCTCATAATCACCTAGTGCTTACTTATTAATGGATTTCTTTGAGTCAGTTTGATGGTGTCTCAGAACAATGACATATTCCCTGGGGCAAACCAAAACAGAAGTATGTGATTTTGTAGGAACCGTGTCTCAAATCTACTAGGCAATGTTGAGGATTCATGGCATGATTACACATTCCAGCATCAGACAATAAGACTAAACAAGCAAAAAACATAGAAAAATCAGTGAACACATAAATATACCCCCCCAAATAAATAAATAAACACTTGTAACTGTCCTAAGCTGTTGTACACAGAGGACACACACAAGCTAGAGCTAACTGCTGCCTAAATAGTGTTCCATTTCTCGGTAAGTAAACTCCATTATCACAATGAGATGTGATGAATTTGTATGTTATTGTCACTATTGTTTACTTTAACAACTTATTAGAGTCTGCATTTTAGATACCATCAGCCAGTTTGAATAGACTTTTTTCTTTGCTGTGAACAAACATTAGGTATAAGTGGAATGTAGATGCTTTATCGATAATAGTACTTCTTCAGATATGATTTTTCCCCCCTACATGTTCTCACTGAAGTCCAGAGTGTTGCAGAATAATGTAGCCACTGCCTTTGTAGTCTACAAATTACTATTGCGAGCCACTAATAATAATTTAAAGTCTTAGCCAAGGTCTTAATTTTAGATGTTCTGCTATGAGCGTTTTGGGGAAGGATAACATCGAGGGTTTTGTATTTACCTGTGCATTCACACTAGCGGCTCAAGGATTATCCAAGGGGTGAAATTCCAAAAATGAAAACAGCCACGTTGGGAAAATGGGACCTTAATTATATCACCCGGAGCGGTAATTTCTTTGATCAGAGTCTTGAAAATATAGTGGACTTCACTTTTGAACTTGACCATTGGTTTAGGTTCAGGTGTCACTTGCCTTATAATGATGTGATGACTTATTCCAATTGCATCACCGTAGTGCTCACATGGATTACCATAACTCACTATGCTCCAAGCTAGATTCGTTTTCTGCACAAAGGGTTGGTTCTCCTTCCCGCATACAACTTCTGTAGGCATTAGAGCTTATGGGCAATTGCACCCGATCAGCAGACCAATTTCATATTCCTTCTGCGGAGCAATGTGTTCTGCGAGATACTCCAAATGAGGCCATGCCTTGACGGTCTCTGGAGGCGGGATGTGTGTCTGATTAGCAGGGATGAATTCAAGGGTGTAAGTTGTTGGCACTGTGATCTTCTTAGAGGAGAATATCCCTCTTATTTGTAGACCTTTGAATCTTTTACAGCGTACAATTGTCGTTTTTGATGACATTGTAGATATTTTCAGCTTGACTTGTTCTGTGTTCGTATCTAGAACATCTGCCACCCCCTCAAGAATGAATGACGAAGTGTCACTTTGTGTATCTAGCAGAGCGTAGATGAGAACTTCCTTGCGTGAATCACTTGGTGTTGATACATTTATTATTACTGAAGTCTGGGTATTACTGCCATCATGCACAACTCTGTGGGATGTGGTTTCCTTTGTGATGTCTTGTAGTTGTGTTGAGTGTAGCTTTATTAGCTTACTGTTACTTATTTCCTTAGATTGTTCTCTCTTTGATTGTTTTTGTTTGGAGTGATCTTTGTGTAGGCATGTGGGGTGATGTTTTGAGCAGACCATCCAGTTACTGCAGTTCTTGGATTGATGGCCAGGACTAAAACAGCCAAAGCACAGTCTCTCATTCTGAATACATTTGACTCAGTCAGCGACTGGCATTTCAATGAATTTGCAACACTTATGTAACCCGTGTCCTAATTTCTTACAAACCACACATGTGACTATGTTCTTTTCACTGGTGTTGGTTGTGAAGATCTTGGCACCTACAGTTCAGTTCTTGGAGGCCACTACGTTTTGGTTCTTGATCTTTGCTTTATCAGGTTCACTTGATGGTAAGATGTTATTGGGTTGCAAGCGATACTGGCTTCCATTGTTAGGCATGTTACAAAAGAAGTGAAGCTTGGGACCTTTCTGTGTTCTAGTTGGTATTTTGCGGACTTTCGGTTCCATCTGGTAGTTAACCAGTTGGGTAGTTTGGCAGTAAGGTTTTGATTCTAAATTCCATCCTTAAGAGCATTTAGACTCATTGTGAGCAATGACAGATTCACAACTGCTAAGAAAGTCCACAAATTTTCTTAACTTAGCACTCTCCCTTGAGGCTATTTTTGGCCAGTCATGTAATTTGTCTCGGAAGGCTTTGACAATTACAAAACGCTCGCCATATCATTCACTGAGCAGGTTCTATGCCCCATAATATGAATCTTCTGAATCAATCAGAAAATAACCTTCTAATGCGTCTTTAGCTGCTCCTCCAACATATTTCTGAAGGAAGAAGATTTTCTCTGTAGTTGGAATATTTTTCCTCCCAACTAGTGTCTAAAAGGATGACTTCCAATGATTAAACTTGAGCGGATCCCCACTAAAAATTGTAGGCTCTAGAATGGGTAGTCTATTTGCTGATACAGCCTCAGCCAAAACTTTCACAAGCTCTCCTGTGTTAGCTTGAAGCACACTTCTCGGAGCCACATCTCTTAGTGGTTGTGTCTGCTGATACACAGGGTTCACCTGATTAATTGTTTGCATTACTGTAGGCAGTTCAGAGTTCTTTGGTGCAAGTCATTCGTCTTGATAGAACCAACTTTCATCATAGACTTGAAGCCTCACTCTGGCTGCATTTCGCCTTTTCGGCTCTTCCAAATGCTCAAGCTCTCTTTTCAAGTCTTCTACAGACTATTTTTCTTGCAGCATTCTCTTCTTGCTGTTTCTTTAAGAGAGCAGCCTCTTGTCTCTCCTTTTCTATCCTATGTTTAGTCTCTTCTTTTTCTCCTTGAGGACGGCGAGTTAATGCAGCTGTTTCTTGGTCTGCAATTGTCTGCTTATCTTCAGTTTCAAGTCTTTGCAGTTTCTCGTGGTGGCGCTCTTGCTCAGCCATTATCTTCAATATAGCTTGCGTAGCTGCATATTCAGCAGCAGCCTCCTGTCTTTTGACTGAGGATACATTAGAGTGAATTGAATTAGCCTTAGAGCAATGAGAGGCTGGAGATGAAACACTGGAAATTAAAGATGCGAATACAGAGCTAGATTCAGGCCAAATCAGTGCCTCCTTTATTCCTTGAAATTGAAACTGAGAAATTCTGTACAGCAATCCTAGTGACTGATATACACTTGTCCAGCTTGCAGCGCACATCGTGAGCCGGGTTATCAATCCTTCGGTATTCATCATAAGCAATATTCAGTTGAGATAATTCCCTTTGAATAGTGCTGAGGTGTTCTTGTAGGATTTTACTGGGATCCTGTTTTATTACAGATTTTCTTTTAGCCATCCTAGTTAGAGCTCTTCGGCATTCATAAGTACTGTCAAAGCGAAGTAGTAGCACTTTCATTTTTTATTTCTGAAATTATTTTCCCTTTTCTGTCGTTATGCAGGCTTTTTCCAATTCTACGAGGCTCTTCAGACTGTACTGTTTGTTGTACAACGCCAGACTCATCTGTCTGCTCTGTCTCTGCCGCTTGTTCTACAGCAGCTACTACACACCGAGTCTCTTCACTTGTTTGTGACATTTTAAATTAGTTGGAAATTACCTGTACACATTTAACTTGTCTCACATGAAATAAGCAGTGGTTAACGATAAATATTTTCAAAAAAAAAAAAAAAAAAACTCAAGTGAAAAGGCTGAACTAAATTAGGTCACTGTCTTTCAAAATCAACCTTTTAAAGGAAAGTAAACATGTCCAGGGTGTCTCCCCGCCTGCCGCCCTATGACTACTGGGATCTGGCTCCAGCATCCCGCGACCCTGAGTAAGGATAAGCTGTTTTGATAATGGATGGATAAACATTATAAAGACTTGAAAATATTACAAATATTATGTCAACGGCTGGAGCGGAACCAAAAGAGGCAGTTCAGAGACAGTGGAATCTTTAGTCGCCGGGAGAGCGGATTTACTAACAAAATTAAACAAAGAAAACACAAGACTAAAGAGTATTGTGTATGGTGCATTGTTTGTCTCGTTTGTGGGATGTGTGTCTAAACTATGTGTGATGACCAGCGGGTTGTGTGTCTAGGCTATGCCTAAGTATTACTCTATGTGTGGTGCAATATGTAAATGACGTGTCCAACGTATGAAATGTGCGTGCAGCCAAAGGTGTCTGTGAATAGAGTAGATTAGTGGGCAGAGCCGCCCGTTCTGGGAAGTTCTTCCTATTCAATCCATCTGTCGATTATACTTTTAAGTCAATGTAACACCCACCTCAATATCAACTATAGTCACCACTATTTCACTTACTTCTACAGGTGGAGCCCTGGGTTACTAACATGAATGGTCTCTCGACAGAATTTACAAATTTCTATTTTTATACCTGTATTTTAATATTTGGCGCTGCCTCCACTTAGCAACTTTTAATGAGCTGAAATCAAGTCTGCTAAGACTAAAATGTTTTTTAAATCTGTACCATTGATATATGCTACCAATTATGTATGGCCTTATCTAATAGTAAACACATTACTCAATTACTCAATCAATTACTTTGAATGCAGATGTATCTTTTTAGTTAGTAGGCACTAGTGAAAGTACATCTCTTTTTTTTTAACCAGAAACAGGAAATAAAATAAAAAACATACATAAATTCAGAATGGCAGTACCTTTTCAATTACTATCAAGGGTAACTAAGTTATATAATAACAAAATGACAAATTGTGGGCCCACCCACACGCACACCCCTGTCACTCAGAACCCTCTGTGTATCCAAGGAGAAACGGAAGAAATAAAATAAAATGCCCCAAATAAATGCTGCAGGCCTGATTCATTACTAGGGCGCGTTGGGGCCTACAAAGACAGAAGGGGCCTGTTCACTTGCGTTTAATCACAGTCCGAAGCAAGCATAAAATAAAAGATTGTGCACGTGCAGTAGCGTTACTCACGACCGGGTGGCAAGGAAGACCTGATGGCGAACCAGACGAGACGGCTCCAGACAGCTGGTACTGAGCAGCTCAGCAGCACACAGCAGCAGTGCAGGTCGCCCAGCCGAAGTCTCCACCACGAAGTGTGAAACTGTTCTAGTCTCAACAGTAGTCCCAGGAGAGTCTCCGAGTCCTCAAGTTACAATCTGTCCGGAATGCTGCCCCTGTGTACACAGAATCAGCTTACTATCACGCCTACTGATAACACAAGGACTCCCAGTGTTAGCTTAGCAGGCTAGCGAATTACACAGGTAAACAAAGGGAATGACTATGCTAATAGCGATTAGCCTATCATTAGCTTAGTCATCCTCTAAATTTCGGTTACAGATTGGGAACAACAAACACATCATTTACCTTCACAAACTTCATAGAGGTCCCCACATTTTGGCGTAACAGTCCCTCACCTCCAGTAAAGACGAACTTTGAAGCTGCGTGGGCAGACAGTTTTTCTTTCAACACGTTTTCATCAACACTGGCTGCACTCTTATCTATAACTGAGTCTCGTCTTCTGATGACCCACATCTGTCGCCTTCTGACTGGGTGGTCACCGGTCATGAACCAGAGCCTTAGGTCATGAACCAATTGATATTGTGCACCGTTTAGGGAAGATGCGAGAAAATGATTAGAAACCAAGAGGCATCATTCTTCATTTCATCTCAAGATCCTACAGAGATACTGTATGGAAAGCAGCAAAGAATCACCCTTCCTTAAAGATCATCATCGCTGCTTCGCAGAGGACCTCTGTCAAACTGACAGAGAGACCCGAGCTGCTCTCTGGCCAGTAATCCAAAAGGTGAGGAGACAGGGAAAGGTTGCTTACTATGGTGCTCGAGCCTTTGAGAAACGGCAAAGAAATAAACGTCCCGAAACACTGACCCTAAGGCTGTGAACACCGCTATTTTGGTCTGTCTGGTGGGGGAGAATATTGTTTTCTTGTTAAGGGAATGTTTTCTTCGTAAAATATTAGGGAGCTAGTCAATTATTATATGTATAGGCCTATATAATATATTTTTTTCAATTCAATTCAATTTAATTTTATTGTCATTAAAAACAATGTGCAGGCACATGTTAAACATGAAACGAGGGCTGTGGCTTCACCAAACAGTGCAAGACAGACACAGACAAACACAGCAAACATAGTATAAGATATACACACATGAAGACCAAAAGCTAAAAATAAGTTAAAGAAAGAGCAAGAGTACAAAATGTTTAAAAATATCTACAGATATTCAGTGGGTGGCCAAGTTCAGGTGGGCAACAGCTTGTGGAAAGAAGTTGTTTTTGAGCCTGGTAGTGCGGGCTCTGAGGCTCCTGTAGCACCTCCCAGAGCGCAGGGGGGAGAACAGTCCATGGTCCATGGGGTGGGTGGGATCTCTGCTGATGCTCAGACCCCTTCGAAGGCAGCATTTGTGATAAATGTCTTTCATGGTTGGGAGCTGGATACCGGTGATATGCTGGGCTGCCTTGACGGCCCTCTGCAGAGCTTTCTGGTCTACTGACGTGCAGCTGCCGTACCACACTGAGATGCAGCTGGTCAGGTTGCTCTCTATGGTGCAGTTGTAGAAGTTGGGGAGAATTTTGGGGGATAGACGGGTGCTCCTCAGCCTCGTCAGGAAATGCAGGCGTTGTTGGGCCTTTTTCACAAGGGCCTGGGTGTTTAATGTCCAGGAAAGTCCTCGCTGATGAGGACTCCAAGGAATTTAAAGCTGGAAACACGCTACACTTCCACCCCAATGATGTGTATGGGGGAGTGGCTGCAGCTTCTAGACCTCCTGAAGTCCACAATCAGCTCCTTCGTCTTCTGCACATTGAGGACAAGATTGTTTGTAGTACACCATGATGCGAGGTGCTGAATCTCGTCCCTGTAGGCCATCTCGTCATTGTTGGTGATACAGCCAATGACTGTGGTGTCATCTGCAAACTTAACTATAACATTTGAAGGGTGAGTTGGCAGGCAGTCGTGGGTAAAGAGGGAGAAAAGGAGGGGGCTCAGAACACAGCCTTGAGGGGCACCTGTGCTGAGGGTCAGGGTGGAGGAGGTGTGGTCACCTAACCTAACAGACTGAGGTCTGTTGGTCAGGAAGTCCAGGGTCCAGTTACAGAGGGAGGGGTTGAGGCCAAGGGAGAGGAGTATGGTGGTTAGTTTGGCAGGGATGATAGTGTTGAAGGCAGAGTTATAATCTACAAACAGCATCTGGATGTATGTGCTGTTAAATTCAAGGTGGGTCAGAGCAAAGTGCAGGGCAGTGGCAATGGCATCCTCAGTAGACCTTTTGGGACGGTAGGCGAACTGACGTGGGTCGAATGTGGGGGGGATACTGTTTTTGATGTGAGCCAGAACCAGTCTCTCAAAGCACTTCATGGCAATGGGGGTGCTATGGGTCGGTAGTCATTCAGACATGTGGATGTTGGTTTCTTGGGGACAGGAACGATAGAGGTGGTCTTAAAGCATGTTGGGACTATGGATTGGGACAGCGAGAGGTTAAATATAGTTGTGAAGACCTCAGCCAGCTAGTCGGCACATTCCCGGAGGACCCGACCGACCTGGTATGCCATCCGATCTGGCAGCCTTCTGTGTGTTCACTCTGTGCAGTGATTCTCGAACCTCTGCGATCGACAGAGTGAGCACCTCGTTTTCTGGGTGGCTGGGGATTTTTGTGGCCGGGTCAGTATTGTCTTTGTCGAAGCGGGCATAGAAATTATTTAGCTTGTCTGGCAGGGAGGCAGACAGTGATTGTCTTTACTGCTGGCTTGACCTGTTTTATCAGGGGTTTGTAGGCTGAGACCAGGAACAGGCATGTTCCAAATAAGTAGCTTCCCGAGATAATTTACATATCTGACGATTTCCTTTCCTTCATTTAGTATTGCAAACTTGGTGCATAGCTTGGGAAAAATACAGTATACACACACACACACACACACACACACACACACACACACACACACACACACACACACATTTACCTGAAGTTAATTCATTCTATCTAAACAATTTGTCGTTATCTTTAGGTTCACTTAATGCCAGGGGGCTAAAAAACATTACTAAGCGTAAAGCGTTATTTTTATTTCCTAAAAGTTAAATAGAGACTTTTTTTTTCTTTCAGGAATCCTATTCTACTCTTAATGATACCAATTTCTGGAAATCTCAATGGGAAGGTGATGTATGGTTTTCACATGGTCCTCAACACTCAGCTGGTACACTTACTCTGAAGAACAGATTTGAATTGACGTCCTTTTAACCAAATGTTACCCAAGGGGGGCATTTTACTTTCATGATTATTTCGTGTTCCAATATGATGCTTTTCATTATCAACATTTAGTTACAACACAAAAACTAAAAACTCCCAACTTCTATCTTCTTTGGAGAATAATATTAATCATGGGCTAACTACATTTCCTAATGCAGTTATTATGATTGGAGTTGATTTCAAGATGGTTGTAGATGGCCAAAATGATAGATGGCTACCACGAACTCTTTCCTCAAAAAATGACCTAAAGCTACTCACGCAAATATATAATTTGATTGATGTTTGGAGAGATACATTTCCTAATGGTAAACGTTATACCTGGAGAAATAACGATGGTTCTAAATAGTCCCATATTGATTTTTGGCTAGTGTCTGAAAAAAAAATACAAATGATTTTTTGTAGATATTCTTCCCACTCCTTATACAGACCATAAGGCTATTTACATTACAATTAAGTTGTCTGGTGAAAATAAGAAATATTTCAATAGGAAAACTTCTTGGATTTTTGCTTAGAAGAGACACTGTAAAGCACAAAATTACAAAATTAATTCATTACTTTTTTAACAAAGCCAAAAATGAAAACTGTTATGGGAAAAATTGGGAATTATTTAAATTTGAGGCTGAAAGTTTTTTGAAAAACTACAGCTCTAATTTGGGTAAACTTAAAAAGGCAGAAGAAAATGCAGTTATCAGTGACATTATGATACTTTCAAAAAAGAATCCAGCTAACTACACAATAGAAGACAGAGTAACTATGGCAAATCTACAAAGTAAGCTAGATGAAATTTAAAAATATAGGCCAGAGGGATCCTTTCTGAGATCGAGACTGAATGGCTTGAGGAGGGTGAAAACAATTCCTCTTTCTTCTTCAAATTAGAATAAAAGGTGGTGCTAAGTTAAATACTATTCTGCAACTAAAAATAGATAATATTATAACGACTGACTCAAAAACTATTTCTAACCACTGCTGTTCTTTCTATAGTAAACTCTATACATGTAATCATTCTGCGCAAATCACAGAGCAATTTTTAAGTCCAAGTAACACCCAACGCATATCTCCTGCAGATAGTAAAATATGTGATACTCCCCTTACTGTTAATGAGGTAACTTTTTCCATAAATAACTTCAAAAACAACAAGTCCCCAGGGATAGACGGTCTAACTGGGGAGTTCTATGAACTGTTCTCCAATGAAATTGCCCCATTTTTACTAAAACTCTTCACATAAGGTATTAATCAAGGCACTTTCGCTCCCAGTCTGAGTCAAGGCATACTTACCCTAATACCTAAACCCAAAAAGGATCTACTCCTCATTGAAAATTGGCGCCCAATATGCCTCCTTAACAATGATTATAAAGTCCTTGCCTCAGTATTTGCCAAGAGAATTAAATGTGTATTGGACTCTGTCATCGGAGAGACACAATTCAGATTCATGCAAAACAGACATATCTCAAACAACATATGATTAATCTCAGATGTCCTCGCATTTAATATCTAATAACATCTTTATGCTTTTTCAAGACTTTTATAAAGCCTTCCACTCCATAAAGCATAATTTTATCTTCAGCTGCCTTGACAAATTTGGTTTTAGCACTTTCTTTTGTTGTGCAATCAAAACTTTATATAGTAACTCTAATTGTTCTATTAAACTCAGTCATGTTACTTCTCCAAGATTTGACCTCAAGAGATGTCTTAAAACAAGGTTGTCCAATCTCACCTTATTTGTTCCTTTTAGCTACTCAAATCCTTGCTGATCACATCACTGATCACATCACTATGAATAATTTAAAAGGAATCTCTGCTGCAGGAAGAGAGATTGTAATTGGCCAGCTAGCAGATGACACTACTATTTTTCTGAAAGACAGCAGTCAAATATCTTATGCCCTTCACCTAATTCAATCCTTCTCCAAAGCTTCAGGACTTTACCTTAATATTAATAAATGTGAACTCCTACCTGTCAAAGATTGTTCAGTCGTATCTATCTGTGACATTCCCGTCAAAAACAGTGTGACATATTTAGGCACAATTATTGCAAAAGATCAAATAGCAAGATGTCCACTGAACTTCGACCCCATAATTGACAAAGCTAAAAAACGTCTCAATTGGCGGCTCCAAAGGGACCTGAGCTTGAAGGGTAGAGTTTTGCTATCAAAGGCAGAAGGAATATCTCGACTAACATATACTGCCCTATCTTTGTATTTAGACAGTCGGACACTCAAATCCATTAACCAATTGTTATTTAACTTTGTCTGGAGGAACTGATCACACTACCTAAGGAAATCAGTAGTGGTGAATTCATATGAAAAGGGAGGCTTAAATATCAGATTTTACAACCCTAAAATCACATATTCAAAATAAATTGGATCAAGTCCTATTTAAAGAATCCTACCTCTATTTGGAATATCTTCCCTCATTATATATTTTCAAAACTTGGTGGTCTTAATTTTATTCTTCTCTGTAATTATTATGTTGATAAAATCCCTGTGAATCTTTCGGCATTCCATAAACAGATACTTCTCTCGTGGGCATTAATCTACAAACACAATTTTTCACCCCACACATTTTTCATTTGGAACAACAAATATATATTGTTTCTGCAGAACTGTTATGACAACAAAATAATGTTGGTGGGTCAGCGCTTCAACAAGGAGGGTCTTTTACTGAATTATGAAGAGTTCAACTTTAAATTTAACCTTGCTGTCTCACTTAAAGAGTATGCTGTCGTGTTTGATGCTGTTTCTGCTGAAGTTTGTATGCTCTTTAAAAATTCATCCTCTGTGGCTTTAGATGACTCTCCATCGTTGAACGCAGCTCACACTCCAGTTGGCAAAATCCGCTTTGCTGTATCTCATAAAAATAAAAACAGCACTATTCGTGCTTTGTTCCAACAAGATATAGTCTCTGTACCATATGTCAGAGTGGTTCTAAGGACCTGCCTTAAATTAACACCGTAGTTATTTGTGAAATTAAACAAACACACAGCTTTTTTTTTTCCATTTCAAAATAAAATCGTTATAATGACCACCGTCAGCTGTAACGTCTTTTCAGAGCACCGCTGGTTAATTGTTAAACAACTCCCATATTCTCATATTATTGTTTCATATTATTTGGCTCGCGTGTCTTTTCAACATTTCATATTCATTTCAACGTTGAAATGATGTAGCATAACACAGTGACACACACTTAGGCCTAGGCCTATCCCATGCATTATCGAATAATAATTTGACTCACCCCCTTATAAGTGGACCTTTCTTGATTTGGCTTGGAGTAATCACATTTGTGAGATATTTGGTGCTCAATTGCGATTTCGGCCAGTCCATTCAGACGGTCCTGGGACAGAGTTGACCACAAGTAATTTTTCATGAGTTTGAGTTGAGAAAAGCTTCTCTCGCCAGAGGCCACTGTTACCAGCACAGTCAACAATATGCGCAGGGCAACGCTGAGATTTGGGTACAGATCCAAGATGTTCTCCCGGTAAATGTAACTCAGTATGTCACAGGAAGAATCGGCCAAGCAACTGGGATAGCTCTTGACCACTATGCCCATCTCAAGACGCAGGTCGTCAGGATCTGTGTCCTCCTTCTCCTCCGCAAAATGTTGGCACCTGTCACGCGGTGTGCTGTTTTCAGTCACTGTCCGCATGTCCGTGGTGCTGACGAGACATCCAAACACATCACTGAAAACATCCAGCTGTGAAAATCTCTCCGTTAGACTGGTTAAAGCTGTATCAACCAGGGGGAGACAAAAATCTCGCTTGTAGCTCTCCTCGGGTGTCATTTGTGGGCGATCACCTGCACTTTCATAGTCAACCATTGCCATTTTCCTTAGGCATCTTTGTTCTGGAAACGCCAGTTCCACGCCGGCCTTGTCGGAGACTTTTCTTGCATCTGTGCGAGCAGCCACGACACCGTTCCCTCTGAAATCTCGCAAAAACTCCACCACAGTGCGGGTTTCATTTCTGAGGGTTTCCATACCGACTGAGGGACTCTATTTTGCTCAAGCGATTAACATGATACAAAATGTTGTACCACACAACAATGCACATGATAAAGGGCCCTGATGAAATCTCTCTAGCCAGGCTTCCGGCCTCTGTCGCTGTTATGCCATCGCTTTTCTCCAATGAATGAGCCGCCGGTGCTTCCAGCGCACAATACACTTCTTCCAACTGATACCGTAACACTTGCAATGCTGACTATACGAGATTCCCAGCGAGTGTCTGAGAGGGGTTTGACGGTCAGCCCGGAGACATTATCTTTCAGTACGGACCAGCGATTAGCTGAAGAGCTAAAGATGACATAAACTGTCTGTAGGATTCCACAGAAAGGTTACAGACTGCACAGAGGACTTGGCAGCATCGGAAACAACCAAGTTTAAGGCGTGGCTGCCACATGGCATGAAGAGCGCTTTTTTTGTTCAGATCAAGGATTCGTTTCCGCACTCCCTGTTTCTTGCCTTTCATATTACACCTCGTTGTCATAGCTTTGACCTCTGCATTCATTAATGTTGAGGCCCAGATTTTCCAGATGGCCCAAGAAAGTATCACATATAGTGCTTCGCCTGTTGTGGACTCAACTGGGAGAAATCCAGTAAAGTGTTCTGCAATCGAAACAGCAGCAGGGTTCTCGCAATTCACAATACGTAAAATAATCCCTGCATAGTACCTCGCATTATGAACCTTTTCATTAACGGCCTGAAGAACCATCCCTCCTATCCTCACAATCAGTTCGTTCTGAACATCCTTGCTTAGGTAGTGAGTTGTTATGTCACGTCTCTCGTCTTAAATGTTCAGTCATTACTTGGTCATATTCAGCCAACAGCTCCACCTGCCCTGAGAAATACCCATTGGAGGGGTCGTACAGTTTTTCTGTTGTCCCACGAAAGGCCATGTTAAGTTCAGCTAAATGACAGATGATGCTGATAATTCTGGTTAGCACTGCCCTCCAGTAATTTTGCTCTCTCTCAATGTTTTCACAGTCCACGGTTCTCATACTGGCCATTCCAGCCTTAAGAGTGTGCCATTCCTCCCTACAACGGGTGTGTGTTTTCGAGCACTCGTGGCTACTTACACATTCACCGATGTGTTTCCATATGTTATGTTGTTGACATATATGAAATAAATGTGCTCTCAATTGTAGAAGTAAATCTATATTTTTGTATTAAGACGTAGGCAAACTTAATGAGTACATGCAAACTGTATAATGGACAATGATAACAGCGAATGAAATGCGCTGAGTTTGACATATGGTCTGTGCGTATATAAAAATGTGCATCTGTTAATAAAGTTTCTCTTTCTATGTTGATTCCAGTTAGAGCAGAACTGACGCCCCACTGTGTATTTATTCCTCTGTAAAGTTAGCATTTATTTCGGTCTAGCACTGGGTATACACGCCAGAATCATTGAACAATTCAACTCTGACAACAGGTTATGGGCCCAGAGTTACCCAGAGATAGTTATCAAGCAATTTGCCACCGAGAGAAATATCGCAACATACCGCACGTGTCGGTTAGCATGCTAGCACCATGAGTAGAAGGGTCGCCGAGTCAAATAGCAGGGGCGAAAGACCCAGGATGGAAAGATGGAGTAGCCGTTGGTCTCGACTAGTCTTTTTTTTTCTTTTTTTAAATAAATTTGTTTCTAGTTTTTCCCCTTATCCCACCCGATTATCCCAATGGCATATGGCCGGAACTCTTGTCGAATAATTCCCCTGGCTCACGTTTCCACAGGAAGGAGATAGTCGTTACACCAGCTTCCTTCAAACTCGTGTCGGCTGTTCTCACCATTTTACACGCTGAAGCCTCGTATGGATTGCATTAGCCTCAGGCCGCGAAGGAGGCGTAGGGAGAATGCTTTCGGTTGCTTGGCTGCAGGCGCTCGGATGGGCCAGAGTGGTCGCTGGAGAACGACGAGTCCCCGAACACTACACCGATCTACACCCACTATCCCTCGGGTAAGGGTGGCCTAATGAATGCCTTACCCCGTGGACGCTCTGGCCGTGACCGGTTACGGCGAGTCTGGGATACGAACCTCCCAGCCACATGACGAGCGGGTTGCAAGAACGGCGGGTTACTCTGCTCGGCCATCAGAGCGGCGGTCTCGACTAGTCTTTGACGGAGATGAAAAGAACTATGAACTATGGGAGACGAAATTATTGGGCCATTTTCGGTTACAAGGGCTAAAAGACACTATTTCAAATGAGCCTACCGACGGTGATGGACGGGCAGTAGATGGAGTGAAAAATGCCAAGGTATATGCAGAGCTAATCCAGTTTTTGGATGAAAAAGTTTGTCGCTGGTAATGTGGGAAGCAGTGGAAAATGGGCGGCAAGCGCTAAAAATCCTGAGAGACTATTATGCAGGTAAAGGGAAGCCAGGTATAGAGAAATTTATGCGGCACTTCTGGTCCATTTCCGCATTCGGGCTACCCTGTGCTTTTCTTTAGCTACTTGTGTAACAAGTAGCTACCTAGTTACCATAGTTCAGGCAAAGGGTTTTCTTTGGTTGGCTTTTTGGCCACAGTTCAGGGTAAGGGTTTTCTTTGGTTGGCTTTTTGGCAATGAAGTGATGGGAACAAACAAAGACATTTTCCGATGGTTTCTTCAAATTCAAAGCCTTCAACCACATCCGAGATTTGAAATCTGCTGTTGGTTTTCTGTGCAAGGAAAACAATGGAATGCAAGGACATTGCCATTCTGTGGCAGGTCGATGGGCAACACACTCTCTATCCAACCACTCATTCAGGCGTTTCCGTCTATTAGTACAGCCACGCACCGCACAATGTGTCCCTGAACCATTTTTTGATTTTCTAATGTCCATTTTTAATGATTAATGTAGTTGAAGATATCGCAGATCTAGGCTTGCATGTTTACATCCAGCTACGTGTAATATGATAGGGTTAGTATCAGGAAAGCATCCTCCATTGTAGCCAATCAGAGTGAGGCCCTCTAACACACCAGGGGGAAGGGAGAAAAAAAAATCAAAAAAGAAGAGAGGCGGTGTGCGAGAGCTTTGCGGCTGTGTGTGGGTTGCTGAACAATTTTTTTTTTCTAATAGAAAAATACGAACTCTAGAGAGAGACAGACACGTACTGTGCGTGGAGTGAATGTGTTATCGTCTACAAGAATCCTTTGGGACGAATTCGTGTTTCCTGGGGTGCGTCGGAGAAGGTGTCCTGCTTGGAGGCTGCGAGTGACCACCAGCTAGCATGAATTCCCCCGACTAGCAGTGGAGTGTTTGAAATGGTCATGGACTGAGGACATGGTAGTCAGTGCTTCGTCGGTGCCGTGAGTTTCAGAGGAACATTTGTCTGTGAATGTTCTCATTCATCCAGGTCATGGTTATCCAAAAGAGTTGAATCAAGTGCAACTGGACTTGGTATATATCCGTGAAGACATTTCGCCTGTCATCCAAAACTCCATTGACTTCGTGGACAAGGTCCAAGGTGTAAAACTGGAACCAGATGAAACCATGGTATCCTATGACGTGACCTCGTTATTCACCTGCATCCCAACCATGGAGGCTTTGGAAACTGTGAGGCAAAATTTGCTACGGGACGACACCCTCCACAATAGGACCAACCTCAGCCCAGACCAGATTTGCCAACTACCGGACCTTTGCCTGAACACTACATATTTCCAATTCAGGGGCCAGTTTTACAGACAGAAACACGGCTGTGCAATGGGCTCACCAGTATCTTCCATTGTGGCCAACTTATATATGGAAGAGGTAGAACACAGGGCCCTGAACTCCTTCAGAGGAACACCTCCGAGCCACTGGTTCAGATATGTGGATGACACATGGGTCAAAATCCAAACACAAGAGGTGCAAGCGTTTACCAAACACGTCAACTCAGTGGACAAGAACATTAAGTTCACAAGGGAAGACGTAAAGAACAACAGTTTGCCCTTCTTGGACTGTGACGTCCACATTGGGGAAGACAGGAGCCTCCACATTGGGGTTTACAGGAAACCTACACACACAGACCAATATCTACTTTTCGACTCACACCACCCTCTGGAACACAAACTGGGCGTCATCAGAACTCTGCAACACAGAGCTGACAATGTGCCCAGCAGCACTCAGGCCCAATGAGAAGAACACAAACACCTGAGGGGAGCTTTAAAAACCTGCGGCTACACCAGTTGGACCTTTGTGAAAACCGCAACACGTTCCAAAAAGACCAACCAGTTGAGCGACGAGGAGAAAAGAAACAGAAGGAAGAGCACAGTTATCCCGTATGTTTCTGGGGTCTCCGAGAAACTCAGGAGAATTTTCAACAAACACCGCATCCCGGTATACTTCAAACCCAGCAACACACTCCGACAAGGACTGGTTCATCCCAAAGACTGTGTACCACACACCCGGAAAAGCAATCTGGTGTATGCCGTATAATGCAATGAGGATTGCACTGACCTATACATAGGAGAAACCAAACAACCACGACACAAACGGATGGCCCAACACAGAAGGCTAAACTAAGAGAGTTTCACGGTTTGTTCTGCAACACAAATTATGGCCGTTAATGTTACGACTGTTAATTTTGAAGCCATTATGTGCTTCAAACTTCTATTAATTGCGTGTGTGGGTCAAGAGCCGTTAAAAAAGTGGGCTGATTTGTGGGGATTATCTTGATGACCAAAATGTGTTGATATTATAAACCTTTGTTCGCCACAGAACTTATTTTCATAATTTATCCAAATCCATAATTTTAGGATTCACGTGACCTTTTCCCTTTTCCGGTTCCGGGTTAAAAAGGAGGCTGGAAGAAGAATCTTAAATTATGTCGGCGAGTGTTAAATGGCCTTCCTACAGAAATCTAAAAGCTTGTTATTGCAGTGAATTGTTGTCCACTGATATCCACATACCACGTTTAATTAATAAAATACTTTTCTTAAACCGTTCATATGGTGGGTCTTCCACATTTGTCCTGGCCCAGGAGCCAGGTTTTTTCCTGGCTCATATGTATCTGGATAATAATTTCTCCTATTAACGCAACTGTTTATCTACAGCGTCTATAGGTATTGACTGAACAGTGAATAACACCCTGTGTCTTTTTTTCTAAACATCGTTTTTCCGATGGATGTTAAATAATGGCTCTAATCACATTGATCAAAGGACACTTAAAAAGCCTGGTAATTAGTTCATTTTAACAGTCATTTAGATTTTTATCTTTTGCATGTTGTACTGCAATAAACATTTTTTTCATGGATAAATTAATCAACTTAACTACCTGAAAAGAACTGCAGAAGGTGGTGAAAACTGCCCAACACATCTCTGGTTCCTCACTCGCCATTAAGGCTGTCCGGTGCCAGTGATGTCTACAGACCAGCAGGTTTTTTATATATATATATAACCTATAGTGTATTACTGTCCATACTGTATATATCTCACCTATAGTGTTTTCATATTTATACTACTGTCCATACTGTGTGTGTGTGTGTGTATATATATATATATATATATATATACATACATACATACACATATATCACCTATAGCGTATTGATGTTTAGACTATTGTCTATACTGTACATATTTTGTCCATAGTGTACAAACCCCAATTCCAATGAAGTTGGGACGTTGTGTAAAACGTAAATAAAAACAGAATACAATGATTTGCAAATCCTTTTCGACCTATATTCAGTTGAATACACTACAAAGACAAGATATTTAATGCTCAAACTGATAAACTTAATTGTTTTTGCAAATTCTCACTCATTTTGAATTTGATGCCTGCAACACGTTCCAAAGAAGCTGGGACAGGGGCATGTTCACCACTGTGTTACATCACCTTTCCTTTTAACAACACTCAATAAGCATTTGGGAACTGAGGACACTCATTGTTGAAGCTTTGTAGGTGGAATTCTTTCCCATTCTTGCTTGATGTACGACTTCAGTTGCTCAACAGTCCGGGGTCTCCGTTGTCGTATTTTGCGCTTCATAATGCGCCACACATGTTCAATGGGAGACAGGTCTGGACTGCAGGCAGGCCAGTCCAGTACCCGCACTCTTTTACTACGAAGCCCTGCTGTTGTAACACGTGCAGAATGTGGCTTGGCATTGTCTTGCTGAAATAAGCAGGGACGTTCCCGAAAAAGACGTCGCTTGGATGGCAGCATATGTTGCTCCAAAACCTGTATGTACCTTTCAGCATTAATGGTACCTTCACAGATGTGCAAGTTACCCATGATGCCATGGGCACTAACAACCCCCCATACCATCACAGATGCTGGCTTTTGGACTTTGCGCTGATAACAATCTGGATGGTCCTTTTCCTCTTTAGCCCGGAGGACACGACGTCCATGATTTCCCAAAACAATTTGAAATGTGGACTCGTCAGACCACAGCACACTTTTCCACTTTGTGTCAGTCCATCTCAGATGAGCTCGGGCCCAGAGAAGCCGGCGGCCTTTCTGGGTGGCGTTGATATATGGCTTTGGCTTTGCATGGTAGAGTTTTAACTTGCACTTGTAGATGTAGCGACGAACTGTGTTAACTGATGATGGTTTTCCCAAGTGTTCCTGAGCCCACATGGTAATATCCTTTACAGAATGATGTCGGTTTTTAATGCAGTGCCGCCTGAGGGTTCAAAGGTCACGGCATTCAGTGTTGGTTTTCGGCCTTGCCGCTTACGTGCAGAGATTTCTCCGGATTCTCTGAATCTTGTGATGATATTATGGACTGTAGATGATGAAATCGCTAAATTCCTTGCAACTGTACATTGAGAAACGTTGTTCTTAAACTGTTGGACTATTTGCTCACGCAGTTGTTCACAAAGTGGTGAACCTCGTCCCATCCTTGCTTGTGAACGACTGAGCCTTTCGGGGATGCTCCTTTTATACCCAGTCATGACACTAACCTGTTTCCAGTTAACCTGTTCACCTGTGGAATGTTCCCAACAGGTGTTTTTTGAGCGTTCCTCAACTTTCCCAGTCTTTTGTTGCCCCTGTCCCAGCTTCTTTGGAACGTGTTGCAGGCATCAAATTCAAAATGAGTGAATATTTGCAAAAAACAATAAAGTTTATCAGTTTGAACATTAAATACCTCGTCTTTGTCGTGTATTCAATTGAATATAGGTCGAAAAGGATTTGTAAATCATTGTATTCTGTTTTTATTTACGTTTTCCACAACGTCCTGACTTCATTGGAATTGAGGTTTGTATTTACCATATTCAGATCATACCTCATACCTTATTCTGTATATAACATCGTACTCGTACATATTCATATCGTCATACACCTGCACTATATACACTTATACCATATCTGCACTACCTACAGCTATTGCTGTTGTTCATAGTCTTCTACTGTGTCTTAACATGTTCATCAACAGTGTTCTACTGTCCATACTGCATATATCGTATTATATATTCCACTATAGCCTACATATGTACATACTCTGCACTTCACTGCTGTTTTGCTTTTGTGTTCAAGGGCTGAGTGGAAGTGCTCCGTGTGTCTATGTGCAGTACTACCAGTAAACAATACGTTTGTGTGTGTGTGTGTGTGTGTGTGCTTTTATAACCTACATGACGTCCACTTGAAGAAAAGGGCTCATTGTAGGAACTGTGGTGATATTATTATTCACATGAACTGTTAAACAGTGAAAGTGAAAACAGTGAGTGTAATAATTACAGTTACATGTCCTGCCTAATATAGAATCCTGCAGAATGTGGCAGTAACATATATACTGCTATAAAGTAGTCCTGTGTATTGGTTTCAGGGCTGGACCAGTGGGATAACATGCCAAATCAAAAGCACGGTGAGTAATCAATGTGGGCTGGGGAACAAAGCACGGTGACGTAATGAATGTGGGCGTAGCTGGATGTCCAACTCCGCCTTCCCATAGGCTGCAGTCGGTAGAACTTGAGCTGGAGGGCAAACACACACATACCCATTTACACGTGCATCTGTGTGCACATTCCCAAATGTACACAAAAACTCTGTTGTTTCCCATGTTTTTAGCCTGAAGGGGATATTGCGTTTGGTTGTGTGTGTGTGTGTGTGTGTGCATCCGCGGCTAATCTTGCACACTACTGGACCTGTCAGCCTCAAATAATTTTTTGCACAGTTATGGCTGTATGATGAAGAACCTCTCGTGGTTGTGGTGATTCAAAAACTTAGGAAAAATGTTTGTTCTTACTACCGCCGCTCCCTCTCTTCACTCCCTCTCTAGCTCGCTCGACCAACGCTGCTCTCTGTGACCGCCCGATCTAAGTTAACTGTGCGCATATGCGACTCACGTCTATTAATATCTACAATTCCCTCTTGGTTGCAGTCAAAACAGGAAGTGCTACATATTCTTGCAGCTGCCTGATCTGAGTCAACCGTAGATGTCAGTTGTGCATGTGTGATGTTAAACAGTTTACCAAAGCTTTATTATATTGTAACAACCACGGATGACTAGACTCGCTAGCACTTGGCTAACGGGTCAGACCCTTTAGTCGACTGGTTAGCGCAGTCGCCCCGGGTTCGTGCCTCGGCTGCAGAGGATTCCCGACTGCCCCCCGATGTCACTACATTGGTGTCAGAAGTGGGGTGGTGGACCATGAGGCCATCAAAAGCACGTGCGCCCAGAGGCGTGACGGCGCTGGTATGCTGAAGCACAGGGACGTGCATCTCGAAGGAGGGGGGTAGAGTAACGACCACGGATGACTCGACTCACTAGCCCTTGGCTGTATTCGCCCGTGGTGCGGGAGGTCTGTGTTCGCATCCCAGCTACAGTGGTTCCCAGCTCCCCCCTAATTCGCCACAACATTATGAAAATAAAGACAGGGTTCGGGTTAGACTAAAATGGTCCCAGAGCAAACCTTTTCAGAACCAGAATCAGAATACTTTATTCATCCCCGCGGGGAAATTCTTTTTGGAAGGAGCAAGTTCATATCAAGGCATAAGCAAACTAAGCAGTCGCTTAGGGCCCCCACGCCAGCAGGGGGCCCCCAAGAGCAGATGTCTTTTGTAGTGCGCACAATCAGTCTCAGCAAAGCAGCAGCGATTAAGGAGCACTTCTTGGGGTTTCTATTAACTCCTGAAACCACTGGTCTAGGCCTCTCTGCACTGATTCTAAAGAAGCTTGAAGAATTAAACATCCCTTTACAGGACTGTTGGGGACAATCGTATGACAATGGGGCAAGTATGAAGGGCAAACATAAAGGTGTGCAGGCTAGGCTGTTAGAAAAATATCCATGTGCTCTTTATGTGCCTTGTCGTGCACATACCCTGAACCTCAGGGTTCTGGTGCTGCAAACGCATCCAAAGATGCTTCTTGTTTTTTGGAAATGTTGAAAAAATTTTCTGACTCTTCTCAGGTTCTCCTCAAAGGTGGGCCACCTTGCAGAAGTATGTGACCATCACACTCAAGTCCTGAAGTGAAACGTAACAGGAAAGCCGCACCAAAAGTATTGAACCGTGGCGCTACCAACCAGACAAGGTGAGATAAGCTTTGTTGGGAGTCAGGGAGAACACTCATGACTCAACAGTGGAAGTTGCACTCTCCCTGTGACTGTAGCTTCTGCAGAGTGCAGCTTTTCCAAGCTGAAACTGATAAAAACATACTTAAGATCTTCCATGGCTCAAGAGAGATTGAGTGGACTGGCACTTCTTAGCATTAACAATACAGTTGGCCGTGAGATCTTCTACAATGTCGTCATAAATGACTTTGCCTCCAGAAAAGCCAAGGAGAATGATATATTAAATCACTTTATTTATTTTCTGAACCATTAGCACACCTTTGAACACCATAGTTTTCCAGAAAGTTTTTATTCCTCTACATATTCTTTAATCTTTATTGTTATATTGTTAGATGTTAGAAGTTCCTCTGTTCATTGTATGTCATTATTTAAGTTTCTATTTAATTTATTTAATATTGTCTGTTTTTGCATTTGCATTTTATGTAAGAAAATAATTTGTTTCGTTGTTACTGTTCTGCATTTTTGCACAGTTCAAAAGCAATTAAAATTGTTAACTTGTTCAGTAAATGCATTGTCTGCTGGTTTATTTTAAGACTTTGCAGCACAGTAGTAGGTCATGAAAATGGTATGGTAATGATCAAGCTAGGACATAATATTGTCGGTGGTGGGAGGTGGGTTTAGCGTGGGGGGTGAGTGTGGGGGGGGTGAGGCGGGGGAGGAAAATCTAATTCTGCTTAGGGCCCCATAAAGCCTTGGGCTGGCTCTGGACTTCGTCGTATTCGTGTGAGGGTACACCTACGAGGCTACACATCCACAGACTGACAGGCAAAACGTTTTTATTAGGTAGATTTGGTAGCTTGAGCGCTGCATATTATTTATTTATTTTTTTACATATTTCCTGTTCAATTGACTTGATCACTGTGCAAAAGTCTTATAATGGCAGGAAACACCATGGTTTTTATGTCCGTGTCTGCATACTACTAGGCCTGTCAGACTGATAATTTTTGTGCAGTTATGATCAAGGAGCGCTTGTGCTTGTGGTGATGCAAAACCTTTGAAACACCTGTTTGATACCACAAGTGAGTGCTAATGCTTCAGCTGGTTTTTCACCCAAGTCCAAACACCGGAGAAATGACGATACACCTGGTGGGGATCTGAACTCTACTGAGTGCACTCTTCTAGTTAACCACTGTATTTACTAAGTGCATGCACACACACACACTGCCAAGAGATGATCCTAACCCTTGCTGCTAAGACAGAGAGCAGAATTTTAGATGGAGTAAAAACAGCTGGGGATTTGTGAGGCATAACCGCATGACTGTCAAACCTGAAAATATCCATGTTTCCTCCAGACTGGCTCTGTCCACAACACATGGAAGCTCTCACCATCTGCTCCACACCATCTTTAAGGTACCCTGGAAGACGAGAGTGATTACATAAGTTGGAGAAGACAATAACTCTATTGCCTCTGCACCTATTTCTTTATTGCAGTCAAAAAAGAACAGAATCACGACATGCTTACAATGAACTAAATGTTAGATTTACCATGTAAGACACAAGATATTGTATTATCTTTGTATTGTGACCCAATTCCTTTATGCTGAAAGTTCAACCATTTAAAATTCAGCTCAACAACTCTGCCAAAAACTCAAACAATTCTGTCAGAAACATCGGCTCCAAACTGCAGTGTGGCCAAAAATAATCACCGGCACACACATATTCTAATTAGTTGTCTTTAGTAGACTGCGTCACAACCTGTACTGCATGGCGGGTCGATTTTCTGTCTCAATGAATTTACCAACCACTGTTCTGCCGACGAGATTATTGAGTATAGATTATGACTAATTGATGACTTAATCATGACTAATGACTACTGCAAACTGTTCTCTTCTCTCACGTCTTTTCTCTCTCTCTGAATGATGTCTTCTCCTTTCTCTTCTTCTGTGTGTGAATGGTGTCATGTGAGTCTCCCTTATGTGCACGTGCAGTCGGTTCTCCTCCCAGGTCTCCGTGGTGATGGCGGTCACCACTTGGACGCTGCCTGGCATTCCCTTCATCACATTTTCTTTTTATATATTTTATAAATCCATATATTTTTTGTTTACATGATGATGCTGGTCACGTGGCTTGGGTCTGGACACTGCTTGGCATCCTGCACATCATATTCTTCATACATTTTATTAATCCATTATAATTGTGTTATTCTCTTTCAATGTGTGTACACACAATATCAGTTGCACGTTGTCCGTCTTGGGAGAGAGATCCCTCCTCTGTTGCTCTCCCTGAGCTTTCTTCCCATTTTTTCTCCATGGTAAAGGTTTTTTTTAGGGAGTTGTTCCTTATCCGATGCGAGGGTCTAAGGACAGGATGTTGTGTTGCTGTTAAGCTCTCAGAGGCAAATTTGTAATTTGTGATATCGGGATATACAAATAAAACTGACTTGACTTAATTACACCTGCAGTAACTTGTTCTTTAGAGACTGCACTCTTGCAGTGCACTCATTTCCAAGGTTCAGGAAGATCTTCTGGACTGCCTTGAAGGTGTACCTTAGGTCCTTGCGATACTCCATATTAACAGCATAGAGCAGACCAAAGAGGAGTATCAGATTTGCTTCAACAGCCTTGGTTCACTGTTTACCCGGCGGGGCCAGAGTCTCCCACATAGAGGATTATCTTAGGGTGCTGGTGTAGCCGGTCCCCACTGTTATGTATTGGCCATCTAGCTTTGTCCCTTCTGAGATACCGTCACGTTTCCCTTGTGTACCTTGTGTGTTATGGTTATGTGGATTCCGGGGTTTCGACAAGAATACACCTGACCACATAAAATATTCCTCCGTCTCCTGCCTCTTTATTTGACGTTATACTCGAGTAGAAACAGGAGTATACACCAAAACTGGCGACGACGTAATACATTCCCATGTTGTGTTTATTATTTTCGGTTGAAAGTTCGACTTACGCAAGTTCTTTCTCGCGGATGAACAGCGCGAGACGGGACTCGAACAGAGGACAGCGCTGCTGCCTGAGGAGGCAGAATCTCCGTGGTGGAAAGGAGACGGGAAGAAAGAGGAGAAAAAAAGAAGGGCGGTAAGTCAAACGAAAACACAAAAAGAGATAGACAAAGTGGACTGGCTAAAAAGGGAAATTAGCATAAAGAAGCATAAGTTTAAGGCTAATTGCTGAAATTCAGTGGAAAACAACCCATACTGTATGACAATGGCGGCACTAATAGGAAACATAGGGCCATTTGAAGAAAACACAGAGCAGTGGAACGCATAGACTGAAAGGTCTGAGTATTTTATACGTGCTAACAAGATTAGTGGAGAGGTTGTAGTGCCAACCTTCTTGAGTGTTGTGGGAGAAAAACCATATTGTCTTTATGTTACCTTAAACAACACAGAAAACACATTGGATATAAATCAGAAAAATATCTGCATTAGACATTTAACCAGAATAAGCAGGATATCTTTACAGCATCTTAAAACAGCGTTAGAAAAGGAATATCTTTACAGTAGCTTTAAAATGACTTCGAATCATCACCTTGAACGGACTTAGAAAATTACCTATTGCACCTTTAAAATAAACAGCATAATATGTGTGCATTGTTCCAATACTAGATACTACTGTTATGCATTTAACCCTGAGAACAGTTTAATCTCAATTAAACTTAAACACGAATAAAAGTAAATTTGCATTCACACAATCAACTGATATACTTCGTAAACTGCAACACTTTAGCATTACTATTGTAACCATATCATGTAGAATGAATGCAGAGCAAACACGCTTTGTCATGAGATGCTTCCTCACTAAATGGCGACCATTACGTTTCTACCGCGCTGCTGCGGACGTAACGCAGCGAGCTAGCATGCTACTGCTAGCATGTTACTCCAGAGCAACATCTCCAGACTAGCCAAACTACGTTCAGATGCTAAAGTTACCGCAGACGCGGATATTTCACTCCCTGCGTGTTCCTTATAGCATAGGAAACATATACTCACCGTGGGACATATCACAACTATCGTTCTTACCTGTAAGGGGGGATAGAAAGAAACAACACACGGACACCATGTTGCTGCAGCCAAGTCCGATGTTGTAATGGCCGACCGCAGGCAACACCCCATCCCCCCACAGGTCTGAACAAGGCATTAGCAATCGACAACAGATCAGCAGATTACAGGGCGACGACCAAACCTGGCGAAATAAGTAAACACTGCAAAACGTAACCTCCAGTGTACCTTCCCAAAACATCATGGGATGTTAATTAGAACTAGACTGTGCATTTTAAACACAGCAACTTCATAACCACTACAATGACACAGTGTGTGTTCTATCTGTGAGGTACAGTGATGATGGATTCTGGGTCACACCACTGTTGGAGAACCAAGCAGTGCGGATGCAAGTAGACACCGGTACACGTGTATCCATGGTATCAGAAGCTGTCTACAAGGAGAAGCTGCAGCACCTTGCTCTACGAATGACAAAATTGAGATTAAGGACGTACACGGGTGAGGCTGCTCCAGTGTTAGGCATTGTGGACGTGACAGTGGAACACAACAAACAGAAAAGGATTCTTCCACTCCACATCATTAAAGGAAACCGTCCAGCTGTGCTAGGCCGCCGATGACTGGAAAACCTCAGACTGAACTGGCAGGATGTGTTCCTGGTTAATGACAGAGACACAGGCTCCCTACAGGAGATCTTGGAGAAACACTCCAAGGTTTCTGATGGAGAACTCGGCAGCATGAAAGACATTACAGTTAAGCTGACAGTCAGTCAAGAAAGCACACCAAAGTGTCTAAAAGCTAGACCTGTCCCGTATGCCATCAGACCCAAGGTACAGGCAGAATTAGACAAATTAGTGAAGAGTGGAGTATTGGAACCAGTGAGAACAAGTGAATGGGCTACACCAATTGTGCCATTCATGAAAAAGGATGGGTCTCTAAGGGTCTGCAGTGATTTTAAAGTCACTGTGAACCCTGTCTTGACTGCAGAACAGTATCCTTTACCCCTCATCGATGACCTCTTTTCAGGTTTGTCTGGAGGACAGAAGTTTAATAAGATACTAGACTTATGTTAGGCATATCTGCAGATGCATGTGGATCCAGAGTCACAGGAACTGTTGAGCATAGTGACACACAAAGGGCTGCACAGGTACCATAGGCTCCCTTTTGGAATTACTTCTGCTCCTGCACTGTTCCAAAGAGCAATGGATCAAATTCTGAGTGGGCTACCAGGGGTCTAGTGCTATCTGGATGACCTCCTTATCACAGGTCCAGAAGAGGAGTCACACTTAAGGATCCTGGATGCAAAACTACACAGACTGGGGGATTATGGTCTGAGAGTAAGGAAGAATAAATGTGGGTTTTTCAGATCTTCTGTTGAGTACCTGGGCCACGTAATTGACAGTAACGGACTCCACAAGGCACCATCAAAGGTGAAGGCTATTGTGGATGCGTCGTCCCCGAAGAATGTGAGTCAGCTGAGATCATTCCTTGGCCTGCTGACATACTATGCAAAGTTCATGCCTAACCTAGCCAATAAGCTGAAGCCACTGCACAAGTTTTTAAACAAATGCAAGATATGGAAGTGGACAGACAAGTGTGAGGCAGCTTTCAGAGAAGTCAAGTTGGTCCTCTCTGAATCAGAGGCCCTCACTCATTTCGACCCCAAACTACCACTTGAGTTGGCATGTGACACCTCGCCGTATGGTATAGGTGCAGTAGTGTCACACATCTTACCATCAGGGGAAGAGAGACCAATTGCCTTCGCATCGAGGACCTTGAGCCAGGCAGAAGGCAGTTATGCAGAGATTGAGCGTGAAGCACTGTCTATAATATTTGGAGTGCGGAAATTCCATCAGTATCTTTTTGGCAGGACATTTACACTACTGACTGACCATCGACCACTCACCTCTATCTTTGGTCCCCACACTGGCAGCCAGTCACATGCAGAGATGGGCTCTGCTATTGTCCGCTCACCAGTATGACATAAAGTACTGGAAAGCAGACTGGCACAGGAACGCAGATGGGCTCTCCAGGTTCCCTTTACCTGTCACACACACTGAGCCAACACAAGCCGAGATCTTCTACTTCAAGGAAGTGCCTGCTGCTCCAGTGACCTCGACTCATGTGAAAAAACACACACACGCTGATCCAGTCCTCTCTGAGGTTATGGACATCATCACCTGTGGAAGGAGAGGAGAGATGACACAGAGTTTGAAGCCTTACCTGGTGAGAAGAAACGAGCTTTCGGTCCAGTCTGGATGCTTATTGTGGGGCTATCGTGTCATCATTCCACCGCCATTAAGAGAGAAAGTGCTTGATGAGCTCCACTCTGGACACTGTGGTGTGGTGCGAATGAAAGAGGTCGCACGTAACTATTTCTGGTGGCCGGGCCTGGACGCAGCTATAGAGGAGAAAGCAAAGTCATGTTCCACCTGCCAGAAATTGAGAAACCTCCCACAGCTGGCTCCATTACACCCATGGGACTGGCCTGAAGAACTGTGGCAAAGAGTCCATATAGACTTTGCTGGACCGCTGGAGAACTACATGTTTTTAGTGGTTGTCGATGCTCATAGCAAATGGCCTGAGGTTGCTGTCATGAACAGCAGCTCCTCAGAGAGGACCATTCAAGATCTAAGGTCTATCTTCAGCCATTTTGGTTTACCACAGCAGATTGTTAGTGATAACGGCCCACAACTAGTGTCTGAAGAGTTCAAGGCATTCATAGAAGAGAAGGGAATCCAACACATCAAGTCTGCGCCGTATCACCCAGCTACAAATGGGCTCCCAGAAAGATTCGTAGAGACCATGAAGCAAGTACTCCAGTCCTCTCAAGGTATGCAGCCCCTCAACCGGCATCTCAGTGCCTTCCTGTTGTCTTACCAAAACACACCTCATGCTACCACAAAGGTGTCTCCTGCCACGGCTCTGCTCAAGAGACAACTCCGCACTCGTCTGGACCTCCTGAGACCACAAAAGACAATAGACGTTGTGCACCGTCAACAGAGAGCTCAGGTAGAGAGACGACGGAAAGCAAGGCTGCGGAGCTTCACAGCTGGTGACAGGGTTCTTGCCTGGAACTATGCCAAGGGGGAAAAGTGGACACCAGCGACAGTTTTAGCAAAACAGGTCTTACACAGCAGAAACCAGTAGTCATCTAACCTGGAGAAGACACATTGATCAACTACTCCATGCTTCTTATTCCTGTGTTGACTCACCTCAGCCTTTGATCCAGAGCTGGAGGCCTACCAGGAACCACCTCCATCACCAGATGCCAGCGTCCGGAATGGATACAGTTCCAGACACCCCTATGCCTGCTGAGATGCCTACGTCAGGCATCACTTCGCCCAGACCAGGACCCATACAGGCCCCACCCAGAGACACAGTGACTGACTTACCCACAGGTCGTACTTACCCCAGAAGAGAAGAATACCTCCTGATAGACTGACACTGTAGTCTAGATACTAACCCAGAGCGTTGGGGCATAATAATCCCCAGGGTTCAGTCCGGGAAATGAGGTAGTCTACCCTCTTTCTCTAGTTCAGGTAAAAGTTCTATATTGTGAAAACAAGTTTTGGTAATTAACACATGTTAATTTGTTAAAAGTAATTATAAAGGTACATGTTTTACTTTTGTTAAGTGAACACCAAAGTACAGGGGGAGGGATATGTTATGTATTGGCCATCTAGATTTGTCCCTTCTGAGATACCGTCACGCTTCACTTGTGTACCTTGTGTGTTATGGTTATGCAGATTCCGGGGTTTCGACAAGAATACACCTGACCACATAAAATACTCCTCCGTCTCCTGCCTCTTTATTTGAAGTTATACTCAAGTAGAAATAGGAGTATACAACATCCACTACACTGCGTTTTGTTCTGGTGCTCTATCAGACACTGGACAGTGGCATCTTTTATCAGCTGCTTTATTTCTATTTTGAGGTCAGAGAGCGAACCACACACACACACAGACACACACACATACACACACACACACACACACACACATACACACACACACACACACACACAGTGCTAGTTTGCACTCTGAAAATCTCTCAAAACTGACTTTATGCACCACAGTTCATCTGCTTCATGATATTGTGATGACTTGTGACCTCAAATCGACATTAAAACTTAAAAGTTACAGTTTATAATCCATCCATCCATCCATCCATCCATTATCCAAACAGCTTATCCTGCTCTCAGGGTCGTGGGGATGCCGGAGCCTATCCCAGCAGTCATTGGGCGGCAGGTGGGGAGACACCCTGGACAGGCCGCCAGACCATCGTGCAGCTTTAAATATGCACCTCCTGCAGTCAAGTTCAACTCAGACTGACGAGAGACAGGAAACGGCGCAACACGTCCGCCCACCGGCGCAGTAAGGGCACGAAAATTACATAGAAAAAAAATATCGGCAGAAAAACGTAAACTAATACAGTACTCCCAATACCAAGAATTATAAACTTGGAAACAAAAGAACAAATAAGGGATATTGGTGAAATTAATACACGTTATGATACAACACACACCATAAGAAATAAAAACCACAAAAATAATGTCCTTCATTTCTGCTATCTGTTGCATGTTTCCCTCCTTAATTTCGCCGAAATCCTGAATGTACAGAAGGTCGTACAAAACGAATGAAGTAGCCACAGGAAAGACCATGTCCAGGTTCCTTTGGTCCAGGAGAACCCTGGGAATCCAGTTCCCCACACAGCAGAATAACCTAGTGTACCAAGTGCCCGGTAAGGACAACCTGACCGCACTGTTCCCCACACGTGGACACAACACACTTTATTTATACCGCCCCTTTCTGAACAGCGTGACAAGGTGCCTTACACAACAGCATAACATAATACTACACAGTCAAGATAAAACAACAACGTACCTGTGGGGAAGCTGTAGATTCCCGGCCATAACTATGTGCTGGATTTAGTCAAGGAGAACCCGCTGCAGGTGATCGATCAGAATCACCCAGATGTCTTCAATGGCCCCGTTGTTATTGCACCACTTCAACCACCATCCTTGTACAACAGTCTGATGACTCAGTGGTTCTGTGTAAATGAACATAACAAGTCAGATACCTTTATTAAATTATAAGAGGCGCATGCAGAAAATGTAGATTAATTGCTTTCAGAAAGGTGTGAATGTAGACTGTACTAGGTAATACATCTGGTAAACAGCAGATAAATGACGTGGCTGTATCAAACAGCCATATCTGAGACTGAAACAACATGTTCCCTCTATATCGGTGGATTAATGCCCATCAGCGCTGCAACACCGCCCTGTACTGGTCAGTAGTATGCAACACGCTTGAACTGCAAGGCATCAATACCGGTGGCTAAACTAGCTGCTAAGCTACACGCACTGTACATGCCTCGTTAATTAACAAGCGGACCGCCGTGCGGCCGTTCGGTCCGCGGGTCTATCAGCAGCAGAGTAAAGCAGCATAAACCAAATGATGTCCTACCGGTGTGTCTAAACCATGACGCCTATTCACTGCTGCTAGCTGAGGAACAACACCTGCTAATATGAGGCCACACAGTCCCAGAACACATGAACATGAGCCTCCTTAGATCGGCTAACACACGCCAACACTTCACTGACGAATAGCAACAACAAACATGTAACATATAATATATAACATATAATATACACATTTAACATATCACATATAACATATAATATATAACATATAATGTATAACATATAATATACACCATTTAACATATAACATATAATATATACCATATAATATATAACATATAACATATAATATATACCATATAATATATAACATATAACATATAATATATAACATATAACATATAACAAACCTTCTCAAACGTTCCACTCACTTGTGCTAGACACACTTGACACCAGATAACCGCACTGTAAATACTAACCTTGGATTTATTAGAAAATAATTAGTGGACCTAATTCCGTTTTTAGCACCCTTTTAATAACACTCATTTTACATAAGTTTCTGGTAATTTGGGATGGAAAAAGCTGACCAACTAAATATCCTTGAGTTTAGGCAACAAGAAAAACGTGATTTCAACATGTAGACATGCGCAGATCAGTCCTCACCTACTTGGCGCCCAATACATTGTTGCCGCTTTATGCTGAAACATGCAGAACAAGCCCAGGAGCAGGTGGACGCTGCAACTCATTAAAATCGCCATTACCGCAGTTCTCGTCCTTGGCACACTTTTGGGGTGAACCGTTTGTCACCAATGTAATGTTTGTAGACACTTTCATTATATGTCCTCACTTTCCTTAAAACAGTTAATGTATTTCATGTATGTGTATAACATATTTAGTCTTGCTGATCTTACATAAAACCGCACTGAAAAAGCGTGAGATGAGGCAGCCAGTACCTCTGCCTCACTGAAGGGGGCGTATGCGTGAGCCCACGGGTTTACAGGACGCTTTATTCTTCTGCTGTTGCTCTTCTTTAACGCGGAGTCAAGTTCACTACAAGCGGCTCGTTTATTTTGAAAAAAAAAATTCTGACTGCAACAATGGTAGATTCTCTATCTAAGCTCAAAAGTTTCTCAAAACTGGACTTTCAGTCAAAAAGCGAAGTGATAAATGATGGAAGACCAATGCCGCCGGAGCAGTTAAAAGGTTTGCTTCAAACAACGGGACAGAAGATAACTCGCTCTTCTCAAACGGAGCGGTGGTGGTGGAGCACCCGGAAAGCCTGGCGGTGTGGCGGTGCTACAAGAACCCGCCTTTTCTGCTTTCCCGCTCTTTTGTCCTCAACACGCGGTAATGGCTGGACTAACTAACACAGGGTTTTGTGACTTGAAAAATCTACCAAGAAGCTTCAGCAAACATGAAAGATCCACTACTCATATTCAAAGCCAAACTGCTTTGAAAACTTGTGGATCTTCAAGAATAGATTTTGGCTTTGGATGAACAACGGAGACTAAACATTTCCGTCCACAATGCTAAAGGTAAAGGAAACCCGAGAGGTTTTAAAATACCTCATTAATGCAGCAACCTGCTTCCTAGCCAAACAGCAACTGGCATTTCGTGGTAGCGGTGAGAGCAGAAGCTCTTCTAATCGTGGCAACTATGTAGAACTATTACAGGCTTTTGCTGAGAAAGATGAAAGGTTAGCTAGACATTTGGAGACATCCGCTGTGTTTTCTGGCTTGTCAAGCAGAATTCAGAACGATTTAATTGAAGCAATCGGTGATGTGATAAGAAACGATATCAAAAGGGAGATTAATGCAGCCCCGTTTGTTGCTGTAGAAGTAGACGAGACAACGGATGTCACAAACAAAGCCAAATGAGTGGTGAATCTAAGCTACTATATTGGGTTCATATATTTGTAAATCTGACTCTGAAAAAGTCAGTGCCTCACCAGCCACGAACCTCACCGCACGTCACTGGCAACAACGAACATATAACATTTAACATTTAACATATAACATAATAAACATTCTCAAAAATTCAACTCACTTGCGCTCGACACACTTGACACCAGATAACCGTTAGTACACCGTAAAGTTGTTAATCCAGGAAAGCGTCTGAAGTGCGGCGGATTCTGGTGAAACCGGGGGGCAAACCTAGCTCAGTTCTGATTGGCCCAAAGCCCGTGTAAACTGTGACGCAGTTCCGGTGGGGGGACAGAGAGTGAGGGGAACATTACGGTGAGAATGTCGCTGCTCAGGCTGTTCTCATTCACTGGTCGTAGTAAAACGTATGTGACGCACGTCAGGCACCTCACCCCAACCCCTAGGTTTGGGGAGGGCGCCCCCCGGTGTTCCCGTAGAACAGCCCCCCGCCGGCGCCCCCCTGCCCGCGATCGCGCCGCGGCCCCCCCCGCAACAGCCCCCCCCCTGCAGAGAATTGCGCAGGCGCTATGCCGCCGCCCCGCCCCGTGTTGGGCTGCCGAGGCGAGCGCACGGTTCGACCGTGAGATGGTGCTAACGGCTAACGGCTAACTAGCCAGTTAGCTAGGTGGGCTGCCGGCCTGACATTCGCTGCGGTGGGAAACGCGAGACGAAGAGGAGCATTCATTCTTTGTGAGTACAAGCTGGATGTGCGGGGAGCAAATAGGGCTGTTTAGGGTCCCAACGTACCCGATAAAGGAACAGGCCTGCAACTGGGGGTTGACTTTCTTTTATTTTATTGCCGGCTTAGTTATAGGGTTATTGAGCCGTATGCTAATGTGTTAGTCTGACTAATTTGTGTATATCTGAATGCAGACACTTGTTAGCCATTGAGGCTTATCACTTTCATTCATTCTAATAATTATTACTCATAATACATTTGTATATATAATTCTATGTACCTGTGTGAGTGTGGATTATTCATGTGTGTTTATTCCTGTGGTGTCTAGGCTATGGTAAGTGACATGTTGAGACAACCTTAAAGGGCTAGTCCACCATTTTAATATAAGTTACTCGGTGACACATTGAGGTGTCTAGACCATGTTAGATTGCCTTAAAGGGGTAATCAACCTTTTTAGTTGGAGTTACCAGATGACACTGTAAGACATTTAGAGCCTTTAGAACATACTTTAAACACATAAAAAGCGAAGTTAACATACTTCAATAGTTTATTGGATACCGAGTTGTATAGAGAACTCAGGATCGTTGTCCTTGACAGTTAAAAAGGATAGATAGCGCTACATACTGTTAACTGTTATGAGAGAAAAGTCAGATACTTTTGTGAAACAGTACTACGAGGGATAAGTCAGATACTTGTACAGTACTAGGAGAGATAAGTCAGATACTTTTGTGAAACAGTAGTGAGAGATATATGTCAGATACTTTTACAGTACTATGAGAGATACTGTAAGTCAGACACTTTTGTGAAACAGTAGTGAGAGAGATATGTCAGATACTTGTACAGTACTGAGATACTGTAAGTCAGATACTTTTGTGAAACTACTATGAGAGATAAGTCAGATACTTTTGTGAAACAGTACTATGAGAGATAAGTCAGATACTTTTGTCAAACAGTAGTGAGATATGTCAGACACTTGTACAGTACTATGAGAGAGAAGTCAGATACTTGTACAGTACCATGAGAGATACTGTAAGTCAGATACTCTTATGAAACAGTACTATGAGAGATAAGTCAGATACTTGTGAAACAGTACTATGAGAGATAAGTCTGATACCTTTGTGAAACAGTACTGTTATGACCCAGCTAACCTACAGCTACAGACGTCTTGACCAGCTAACCTACAGCTCTAGGGGTCTTGGTACTTGTCAGATAGTACTATGAGACTTGTCAGATACTTGGACCGTACTATGAGAGAGAAGTTAGATACTTGTACAGTACTATGAGAGATACTGTAAGTCAGATACTTTTATGAAACAGTACTATGAGAGATAAGTCAGATATTTTTGTGAAACAGTACTATGAGAGATAAGTCTGATACCTTTGTGAAACAGTACTGTTATGACCCAGCTAACCTACAGCTACAGACGTCTTGACCAGCTAACCTACAGCTATAGGGGCCTTGATACTTGTCAGATAGTACTATGAGACTTGTACTTGTACAGTACTATGACAGATAAGTCAGGTAATTGTGAAACAGTACTGTTATGTGACAAAGTACTGTTATGAGAGACATTTGCGAAACGAGATAGTCCGATGCTTTTGTAATGGTACTGTTAATTGTTATGAGAGGAAAGTCCTGTACTTTTATTGTTATTGTTACTTATTGTTTTATGTTATTTCTTTGAAGATTCTAGTGTTTTAATCCTAGGACTGATGCTTGGCTTGGGACACAGTGTTTTAATGTAATGTGGCAGAATTGGTTGGCTTTACCAGCATGTTCACAGTCTTGTAGTTAACGGGTGCTTATACTTGTTTAATATTGTGACGCACTTAGCTAATGTCTTTTTCAGGGTCAAGGAAGCGATGTTTTATACTTGAATGAGCGAATGTTTTATACTTGAATGTATATTCAGGGACAAGTCTTTTTTTCTGTTTTTTTTTGTTTTTTTGTTTTTTTTTGTGTGTGTTTTGTGTTTTAAACTAAAGACAAACAAATGTCTGTCCCATATTCAATGTTGGTTGAATGACTGAAAATAAATGTAAGGCAGCTAATTCAATGGAATGAGTATTCTCAATTTATTGTTTTTACGTTTAGTTAGTTAGTTAGTTGTTTAAATTAAGTGAACCTGGAAATGATGAGTAGAAGTAAAAGTGTTAAGTGTTAAGTTGTGGTTAGCGACTGATTTAAGTAGGGTTATCACAAAGCATAACTTTTAAATTACATACACTTCAAAAGTTTAAGCTGGTTGTCCTAGCTAATAATGAATTAATTTCAGTACTTCACACTCAGAATAAGCAAGTTACTGTAACTCACCATCTTAAATTCACTTTACTTAATTCTTTTGAGGCACCGAGTTTCCATAATTTTCTTTTTAAGTAAAGCCAATTTAGTACATTTTACATTGCGTTAGTACACCGTGAAGTTGTTAATCCAGGAAAGCGTCTGATGTGCGGCGGATTCAGGTGAAACCGGGGGACAAACCTAGCTCAGTTCCGATTGGCCCAAAGCCCGTGTAAAGTGTGACGCAGTTCCGGTGGGGAGAGAGAGTGAGGGGAACATTACGGTGAGAATGTCGCTGCTCGGGCTGTTCTCATTCACTGGTCGTAGTAAAACGTATGTGACGCACGTCAGGCACCTCACCCCAACCCCAACCCCAACCCCTAGGTTTGGGGAGGGCGCCCCCCGGTGTTCCCGTAGAACAGCCCCCCGCCGGCGCCCCCCTGCCCGCGATCGCGCCGCGCCCCCCCCCCCCGCAACAGCCCCCCCCCCGCAGAGAATTGCGCAGGCGCTCTGCCGCCGCCCCGCCTGGCGCGGGCTGTTGCGTCGCCGCCCCGGGGACTGCGCAGACGCTGTGAGTCGCTCCACGACATCACATGAACGGTTCATGAGGGCAGGTTGCGCTGCTAGAGGCCTTTTAGACAACACCATAGAAATATAGGACGTAGCGCCAGATCCGCTCCATACAACCAGGTAACACACGGCCAGGATAACGTCACAAGAGCATAATTAAAACGAAGAGAATTACAGCCCATAAAACAAGGGTTATCATAAAAACAATTAAAATAACGCGACGAAAAAAAAAGAAAAACAGAGAATTAAAAATGTAAAATGATAAAACTCCGGGAAACGTAGACCAATAGCAAGCAAAGGTATCAGGATGAAGTAAACCATTAACGTTATTTCCCAAATTGCCTTAGTTTAGTATATGAAACGGTTCATACCACTGAGCAGGAAACATAGGGGGGGAAATAAACAGAACCTTCTTAAAGTGTTGTTTATGTGTGAACTATTTCAAAAGTTGAGTCGGCTTCTATTAAAGACACACTTTCAATAACGTTATTTAGAAATAATTTATCGGGGAGAGGTGCGCAACTTTATGAGTTTCACAAACTGTAAGGGACACGCCCCGCGGGAGCTGCATCCAATCGGATGCGAGAAAATAGGTGTACTGTCTCTTTAATTTCTCGCGTCTCAGCAGGTATAAAGGGCGGAGCGTTCTACGCTCAGCTCAGTGTGCACGAAGACTCCGATGAGAGAGGTTCTATCGACACAGCGCAGTACGAAACGTTCCGCCTTCTTTCAGATAGCGACATTAGCGACAGCTCAGCACTAAACGTCCCGACAGAGCTTGAGTGAGTTAGTGACACCTATAATGTCCCAATATGCCTAATCTACACTATCTATACAGCCCCCTATCGATACTGCTGTGGTACTGCAGTACAGATAGGGTGTTGTGTGCAGCACCATATATTCTGCTCTTATCTGATTTCCTATTTTATCTTTTATTTCTATTTGTTTCTATTTTCTTGCTATCTTGTATCTTTGCTAGGTTTTAGTTGTCTTTACTAGAGCGTGAGTGTCCGTAAAAGGACCCAATTTCCCCTCAGAGATGAAAAAAAAATATTGTTCGGAATCCGATGACGTCACGATTTAGAATGTTGAGCTATATAGAATGCACGTTGATTGACTGATTGGTTCTCAGCAATACACCCGCCGTGTGTGTGTGTGTGTGTGTGTGAGGGGAAGGGCTGTGAGAGTCTGACAGTACCAGAGAAAGGTGAGGTCCGACCAAACTCTCACAATCCCTCACCTTTTCGTCACACACACACACACACACACACACACACACACACACACACACACACACACACATACACACACACACACACACACACACACACACACACACACACACACACACACACACACACACACACACACAACCGAAGCAAACCCAACATATCTGAGCATGCGGTAGTAAACAGATGGGAGTCATTGTGCAGGTTTAATGTTCCAGATGAAACGTTTGCAAGTGCTAAAACTGAAATCCGCTTCTTAAATGTGTGTGTGTGCATTCACCATTAATATGGCAAGTCAAGGGTATTGCATTATCACTCTCTGACGACATTGTGCTGTCCTAGGTCTCATTATTACCTGTGTCTTGTAAAGAAGAATATGACTGATAGGCAACCCTTTGTCCTCTTTCCTCCCCCCCCCCCCCAGCTTTAAGGCCTGTTGGAAATAGACTTGGTTTCCCAACTGAGTCTGTGGCTTCCACTCAATCAGGTACAAATCCCAGCGTAAGGTTACACCTTCCTCATGGTGGTCCAATAACTGGTATATTGAGGATGAAAAACTTAATGTAATAATGTCCGTTACCCCCCTCCCCCCATGCCTGACGCCACTGAAGAATTAAGAGAGGCTCTTGAGCAGGTCCACATCATGAGCTCCTTCAGGAAAGAGACCCCCCTGCTGATACACAGCAACAATGCTGCTTCCCTTGGTAAGAGAGCTCTTCAGCTGATGGCTTCATGTCCTGCTGGGAGATAAGGCTGGAAATGTTATCATGACTGAAACATTCATGTTAAACACTAAACATTTGTCATTCAGCACCAGATAAACTTTTAAATGTAACCCTTGTGTTTGTCGACACCTTCTGTATACTGCCCTTGTCTTAAGGGTCATTTATTGAACCTCGAAATTAAAGCAACTTCATTTAATTTTAAACCCCAAATCTATTTTGCACGAAGAAGCAACCTGTCATTCACCACAAAGTATGAGGCTATCTGGGTTTTCCCTCTTCCCAGTGCAGAAAGACTGCATTTAATCAGTGGACACCACTCATTTTTACAGGGTCACATGACCCAAACGTGTCTTAGGGTCAAACATGTCCCTAAGACAATCTTAGTACCCTAGTGGTGTACAGCTTTCATGGAAATATGAATAAAATCAATGTATCACTTTTTCTAATGTTGGGGACACTCTAGGAAAAGTCATCAAATATCAGGTTGAAAAAATATTATTTTGAGTCTTTTCTCTGCTGTTAAACACAGTTAGGAGTCATTTTGACCCATAAGACAACAGAAGTGTTAAGACGAGTAGTCGGCAAGGTTAAATGCCCATAACACCATTTTTTAACTGCCAGAACAATGTTGTGAATTGCAATTTTTATAAGTGCACACAGAAAAAAGCATTCTTAATTATAAGACAGGATTTAAATGGTCTTTCCATTTAAATCTGACCAAACTCCAAACAAAGCATCTAAGCATAGGCTCATAATCAAGTGGGATTCATTTGGCTAGAGACCGCTGTTTGACACCATGTAAGATGCCACCTTTAACATTTATTACAATGTACTAATAGAATGAAGTCAGTGACTGGTGAATTTTCCTTCAACTTATAGATGTCCAACCTAGAGTTCTCCGTCAAGCAAGACGTAGGCTGGCTGAGCGTCTTGGTGGAAGTTGGCATGAGAAAGACTCACGAGCGAACACTCGAAAAGGTGAGTGATCAAACATCACAGAACTCTACTCAGTGGTGACTCTGACGTTGAGTTGCTGAACAAAAGGCTTAGTTGTCTCCTCCTTAATTTGACCAAACTAGAGCCAGGATATTGGCATGGTTATACCAGTTAGTAGATTTTAGGTTTCTTACGGCATCAGACACATTTCAACTGTGAATGTTAACAGAAGAGTTATGACTTTTTAAACAACTTATGAAAGTCTGAAAGGTTGTTCATTACAGGGTAAAAACTGCTGCACAACAAAATGTTCATTTTATTTAGCAATATTAGTTTTCCTCAATAGATAGTCCTTCAGTGGGCAAATATTTCTGATATTTCTTCTAGAGCAGGGAAAGGCAACCATGTGCTATGCAGTGCCATGAGTATGTTTGTTCTCCATCCAACCGAACACGACACCAAGGGAGTTTTTTTTGGGGGGGGGGGGGTTATCCCTTTTTCTCCCAAATTGTTTCCCAATTACCCTACTCTTCTGAGCCGTACCGGTCGCTGCTCCATCCCCTCTGCTGATCCGGGGAGGGCTGCAGACTACTGCATGCTTTCTCCAATACACGTGGAGTCACCAGCCGCTTCTTTTCACCTGCCAATGAGGAATTTCGCCAGGCGTCCCTAGCACGTGGGAGGATAATGTTATAGCCCCTAGTTTCCCCTCCTCCTGAACAGGCGCCCCGACCGCATTAGCCACTTAACATTTTTCACTCAGTACTACAAGATAAACCTTTCCATTTACGACGAGTAGTTAACAAGGTTACAACACCATTTTTTAATTGCAGACCATCGCTCTTAATTGCAATTTTCATAGGCGGGCACAGAAAACAGCATAGTTAATCATAAGACAGGATTTAAATGGTCTTTCAATTTAAATCTGACCAAACTCCAAACAAAACATCTAAACAAGTGGGACTCATTTTCTTAGAGGTCGCTCTTTGACACCATGACAGATGCTCCCTTTAATATTTATTACAATGTAGTAATAGAAAGAAGTCAGTGAGTGGTGAATTTTCCTTTAACTTGTCTTTATACATGCTCAATAATTTCGGGAAAGTTGAGATGCATATTTTCCTAACATTGCGTCTCAGTTTCTTTCAAATTACAAAACACAAATTGGTCCTCCCCAATGATCTGGCCCCTCGGCACAAACAGAGCAATATAGTGTAAGCTGTTAAGTGCCAGGAGGATTGTCATGAATTGTACATTGGGGAAACCAAACAGGGCACAGTGGCGCAGTGGTTAGCACTGTCGCCTCACAGCAAGAAGGTCCTGGGTTCCAGCCCCGGATAGTCTCACCTTGGTGGGTCATCCTGGGTCGTCCTCTGTGTGGAGTTTGCATGCTCTCCCCGTGTCTGTGTGGGTTTCCTCTGGGGGCTCCGGTTTCCTCCCACAGTCCAAAGACATGTAGGTCAGGTGAACTGGCCGTACTAAATTGTCCCTAGGTATGAATGTTTGTGTGTGTGTGTCTCGGCCCTGTGATGGCCTGGTGGCCTGTCCAGGGTGTATCCCCGTCTGTCGCCCAATGACTGCTGGAATAGGCTCCAGCATCCCCGCGACCCTGAGAGCAGGATAAGCGGTTCAGCTAATGGATGGATGGAAACCAAACACACGCTGGCCAAGAGGATGGCACAACTCAGAAGAGCTAACACATTAGGCCAGGACTCCACAGTCTACATACATCTACAGGCCAGTGGCCACTCTTTCAAGGATGAAGATGTGCACATCCTTGATAGGGAGGAGCGCTGGTTTGAACGGGGAGTCAAAGAGGCCATCTATGTGAAGGGGGAACGACCATCCCTGCACTGTGGGGGGGGTTAAGATAACTTCTGTCGCCAATTTACAATGCTGTGGTCGCAACAATTCCCAAATCCTCGAAGTACACAGTGCCATTTAAACTCTAGTTTATTAATTCTCACGGCAATTTGCATATGAGCCAATTATTTTTGGTCATTATGCCACTGTATTGTTTATAAGGGTGGGGATACCTGCAGTCAGTTGAGACTGAAGAGGTCACTTAGATGAGTGATGAAGCGTTTCTCTCCATATACATTATGTCCAGATTAACTGATTCAACTGTCTGTGATTCCCTTTAACTTGTAGATGTTCAAGCTGGAGGCAACCCTCATCTCAGACGTAGGCCGGAAAAGCGTCTACATAGAAATTTGGATGAGGAAGACTCAAGAATGCCCGCTCGAAAATGGTCAAGAACGCCCCCTCAAAATGGTGAGAGTGATAAAACATCACAAAACTCCACTCAGTGGTGACCTTGATGTTGAGTTGTTGAACATAGGGCGTAGTTGTCTACTCCTTCATTTTAAAGCCAGGATATTAGTATTGGTTACACCAATAGATTTGAGGTGTCTTATGGCATTAGACATATTTCAACCATGAATGCTAACAGAACAGTTGTGATTTTTTAAACATCTTCAAGTCTGACAAGTTGTGTTTATTATGGGGCTAAAAATGGCTCCACAATAAAATGTTTAAAATGTTCATTTTATATAGTGATGTTAGTTTTCCACAATAGATAGTCCTTCACTTGGAAAAGATTTTTGATATTTCTTCTAGAACAGGAAAATGCAACTTCGTGCTATGCAGTGCCATGAGTATCCTTGTTCTCCATCCAACCGAACGCTACACCAAGGCATTTGACTGGCTGATACACCTTCAACCAAAGAAGACAGAGTCATCAGTGAAATGGCTGGATGGGGAACCTGCACAGTCATGGCACTCCATATCACATGTTTGTGTAAACCAGTTTAAGAAGTAACTGCTTAAGATTAATTCACACTCTGACTACAGTACTGGTTCTGAACAGTCATTGCTATTCCACTTACTGTTATCATGATTAAAACATTCACATTAGTTACCTAACATTTTTCAATTACTACAAAAAAAACCTTTAAATTGGAGATGAGTAGTCAACAAGGTTAAATGCCCAAGGTCAGAACAAGCGTAATCACTTTTTTAATTGCCAGACTGTTGCTCTTAAATACAACTTTTACAAGTGGACACAAAAAACAGCATTGTTAATCACAAGACAGGATTTAAATGATATTCCCATTTAAATCTGACCAAACTCCAAACAAAGCATCTAAGCATAGGCTCATAACCAAGTGGGACTCATTTGGCTAGAGACCGCTGTTTGACGCCATGTAAGATGCCACCTTTAACATTTATTACAATGTACTAATAGAATGAAGTCAGTGACTGGTGACTTTTCCTTTAACTTATAGATGTCCAAACTGGAGGTTTCCCTCAAATAAGACGTAAGCTGGCTGAGCGTATCGGGGGAAGTTTGTTTAAGAAAGACTCACGAGCGAACGCTCGAAAAAAGTCAAGAAGGACCCGTCGAAAATGTGAGTGATCAAACATCACAGAACTCTACTCAGTGGTGACTTTGACGTTGAGTTGCTGAACAAAAGGTTTAGTTGCCTACTCCTTAATTTGACCAAACTAGAGCCAGGATATTGGCATGGTTATACCAGTTAGTAGATTTTAGGTTTCTTACGGCATCAGAAATATTTCAACTTTGAATGTTAACAGAAGAGTTATGACTTTTTAAACAACATATTAAAGTCTGAAAGGTTGTTTGTCATAGGGTAAAAACTGCTGCACAATAAAATGTTCATTTTATTTAGCAGTATTAGTTTTCCTCAATAGATAGTCCTTCAGTGGGCAAATATTTCTGATATTTCTTCTAGAGCAGGGAAAGGCAACCATGTGCTATGCAGTGCCATGAGTATGTTTGTTCTCCATCCAACCGAACACGATACCAAGAGATTTTTTTCGGGGGGGGGGGGGTTATCCCTTTTTCTCCCAAATTGTTTCGGGCCAATTACCCTACTCTTCTGAGCCGTACCGGTCGCTGCTCCATCCCCTCTGCCGATCAGGAGAGGGCTGCAGACTACCGCATGCTTTCTCCAATACACGTGGAGTCACCAGCCACTTCTTTTCACCTGCCAATAAGGAATTTCACCAGGCGTCCCTAGCACGTGGAAGGATAATGTTATAGCCCCTAGTTTCCCCTCCCCCTGAACAGGCGCCCCGACTGCATTAGCCACTTAACATTTTTCAATCAGTACTACAAGATCAACCTTTCCATTTATGACGAGTAGTCAACAAGGTTACAACAACATTTTTTGATTGCAGACCACCGCTCTTAATTGCAATTTTCATAGGCGGGCACAGAAAACAGCATTGTTAATAATAAGACAGGATTTACATGGTCTTTCAATTTAAATCTGACCAAACTCCAAACAAAACATCTAAAGAAATGGTACTCATGTGCTTAGGGACTGCTCTTTGACACCATGACAGATGCTCCCTTTAATATTTATTACAATGTAGTAATAGAATGAAGTCAGTGAGTGGTGAATTTTCCTTCAACTTTTCTTTATGCATGCTCAATAATTTCGGAACAGTTGAGATGCGTATTTTCCTAACATTGCGTCTCAGTTTCTTTCAAATCACAAAACACAAATTGCCCCACCCCAATGATATGGCCCCTCGGCACAAACAGAGCAATATAGTGTAAGCTGTTAAGTGCCAAGAGGATTGTCGTGAATTGTACATTGGGGAAACCAAACAGGGCACAGTAGCGCAGTGGTTAGCGCTGTCGCCTCACAGCAAGAAGGTCCTGGGTTCGAGACCCGGGTAGTCTCACCTTGGTGGGTCATCCTGGGTCGTCCTCTGTGTGGAGTTTTCCTCCCACAGTCCAAAGACATGTAGGTCAGGTGAATTGGCCGTACTAAATTGTCCCTAGGTATGAATGTTTGTGTGTGTGTGTCTCGGCCCTGTGATGGCCTGGCGGCCTGTCCAGGGTGTAACCCTGCCTGTCGCCCAATGACTGCTGGAATAGGCTCCAGCATCCCCGCAACCCTGAGAGCAGGATAAGCGGTTCAGCTAATGGATGGATGGAAACCAAACACACGCTGGCCAAGAGGATGGCACAACTCAGAATAGCTAACACATTAGACCAGGACTCCACAGTCTACATACATCTACAGGCCAGTGGCCACTCTTTCAAGGATGAATATGTGCACATCCTTGAAAGGGAGGAACGCTGGTTTGAACGGGGAGTCAAAGAGGCCATCTATGTGAACAGGGAACGACCATCCCTGAACTGTGGGGTGGGGTTAATATAACTTCTGTCGCCAATTTACAATGCTGTGGTCGCAACCATTCCCAAATCCTCGAAGTAGACAGTGCCATTTAAACTCTAGTTTATTAATTCTCACAGCAATTTGCATATGAACCAATTATTTTTGGTCATTATGCTACTGTATTGTTTATAACGGTTGGGATACCTGCAGTCAGTTGAGACTGAAGAGGTCACTTAGATGAGTGATGAAGCGTTTTTCTCTCAATATACATTATGTCCAGATGAACTGATTCAACCGTCTGTGATTCCCTTTAACTTGTAGATGTTCAAGCTGGAGGCAACCCTCATCTCAGACGTAGGCCGGAAAAGCGTCTTCATGGAAATTTGGATGAGGAAGACTCAAGAATGCCCGCTCAAAAAAGGTCAAGAACGACCCCTCAAAATGGTGAGAGTTATAAAACATCACAGAACTCCACTCAGTGGTGACCTTGATGTTGAGTTGTTGAACATAGGGCGTAGTTGTCTACTCCTTCATTTTACCAAACTACAGCCAGGATATTAGTATTGGTTATACCAGTAGATTTGAGGTGTCTTATGGCATTAGACATATTTCAACCATGAATGCTAACAGAACAGTTGTGATTTTTTAAACATCTTCAAGTCTGACAAGTTGTGTTTATTATGGGGCTAAAAATGGCTCCACAATAAAATGTTTAAAATGTTCATTTTATATAGTGATGTTAGTTTTCCACAATAGATAGTCCTTCACTTGGAAAAGATTTTTGATATTTCTTCTAGAACAGGAAAATGCAACTTCGTGCTATGCAGTGCCATGAGTATCCTTGTTCTCCATCCAACCGAACGCTACACCAAGGCATTTGACTGGCTGATACACCTTCAACCAACGAAGACAGAGTCATCAGTGAAATGGCTGGATGGGGAACCTGCACAGTCATGGCACTCCATATCACATGTTTGTGTACACCAGTTTAAGAAGTAACTGCTTAAGATTAATTCACACTCTGACTACAGTACTGGTTCTGAACAGTCATTGTTATTCCACTTACTGTTATCATGATTAAAACATTCACATTAGTTACCTAATATTTTTCAATTACTACAAAAAAAAACCCTTTAAATTGGAGATGAGTAGTCAACAAGGTTAAATGCCCAAGGTCAGAACAAGCGTAATCACTTTTTTAATTGCCAGACTGTTGCTCTTAAATACAACTTTTACAAGTGGACACAAAAAACAGCATTGTTAATCACAAGACAGGATTTAAATGATATTTCCATTTAAATATGACCAAACTCCATACAAAGCATCTAAGCATAGGCTCATAACCAAGTGGGACTCATTTGGCTAGAGACCGCTGTTTGACGCCATGTAAGATGCCACCTTTAACATTTATTACAATGTACTAATAGAATGAAGTCAGTGACTGGTGACTTTTCCTTTAACTTATAGATGTCCATACTGGAGGTTTCCCTCAAATAAGACGTAAGCTATGCAGTGCCATGAGTATGTTTGTTCTCCATCCAACCGAACACGACACCAAGGGATTTTTTTTTGGGGGGGGGGGTTATCCCTTTTTCTCCCAAATTGTTTCGGGCCAATTATCCTACTCTTCTGAGCTGTCCCGGTCGCTGCTCCATCCCCTCTGCCGATCCGGAGAAGGCTGCAGACTACCGCATGCTTTCTCCAATACATGTGGAGTCACCAGCCACTTCTTTTCACCTGCCAATAAGGAATTTCGCCAGGTGTCCCTAGCACGTGGGAGGATAATGTTATAGTCCCTAGTTTCCCCTCCTCCTGAACAGGCGCCCCGACCGCATTAGCCACTTAACATTTTTCAATCAGTACTACAAGATAAACCTTTCCATTTATGACGAGTAGTCAACAAGGTTACAACATAATTTTTTGATTTCAGACCACCGCTCTTAATTGCAATTTTCATAGGCGGGCACAGAAAACAGCATCGTTAATCATAAGACAGGATTTAAATGGTCTTTCAATTTAAATCTGACCAAACTCCAAACAAAACATCTAAAGAAGTGGTACTCATGTGCTTAGAGACTGCTCTTTGACACCATGACAGATGCTCCCTTTAATATTTATTACAATGTAGTAATAGAATGAAGTCAGTGAGTGGTGAATTTTCCTTTAACTTGTCTTTATGCATGCTCAATAATTTCGGAACAGTTGAGATGCGTATTTTCCTAACATTGCGTCTCAGTTTCTTTCAAATCAGAAAACACAAATTGCCCCACCCCAATGATCTGGCCCCTCGGCACAAACAGAGCAATATAGTGTAAGCTGTTAAGTGCCAAGAGGATTGTCGTGAATTGTACATTGGGGAAGCCAAACAGGGCATAGTGGCGCAGTGGTTAGCACTGTCGCCTCACAGCAAGAAAGTCCTGGGTTCGAGACCCGGGTAGTCTCACCTTGGTGGGTCATCCTGGGTCGTCCTCTGTGTGGAGTTTTCCTCCCACAGTCCAAAGACATGTAGGTCAGGTGAATTGGCCGTACTAAATTGTCCCTAGGTATGAATGTTTGTGTGTGTGTGTCTCGGCCCTGTGATGGCCTGGTGGCCTGTCCAGGGTGTAACCCTGCCTGTCGCCCAATGACTGCTGGAATAGGCTCCAGCATCCCCGCGACCCTGAGAGCAGGATAAGCAGTTCAGCTAATGGATGGATGGAAACCAAACACACCCTGGCCAAGAGGATGGCACAACTCAGAATAGCTAACACATTAGGCCAGGACTCCACAGTCTACATACATCTACAGGCCAGTGGCAACTCTTTCAAGGATGAAGATGTGCACATCCTTGAAAGGGAGGAACGCTGGTTTGAACGGGGAGTCAAAGAGGCCATCTATGTGAAGAGGGAACGACCATCCCTGAAGTGTGTGTGTGTGTGGGGGGGGGGGGGGTTAAGATAACTTCTGTCGCCAATTTACAATGCTGTGGTCGCAACCATTCCCAAATCCTCGAAGTACACAGTGCCATTTAAACTCTTGTTTATTAATTCTCACAGCAATTTGCATATGAACCAATTATTTTTGGTCATGATGCTACTGTATTGTTTATAAGGGTGGGGATACCTGCAGTCAGTTGAGACTGAAGAGGTCACTTAGATGAGTGATGAAGCGTTTCTCTCCATATACATTATGTCCAGAAGAACTGATTCAACCGTCTGTGATTCCCTTTAACTTGTAGATGTTCAAGCTGGAGGCAACCCTCATCTCAGTAGGCCGGAAAAGCGTCTTCATGAAAATTTGGATGAGGAAGACTCAAGAATGCCAGCTCAAAAAAGGTCAAGAACGACCCCTCAAAATGGTGAGAGTTATAAAACATCACAGAACTCCACTCAGTGGTGACCTTGATGTTGAGTTGTTGAACATAGGGCGTAGTTGTCTACTCCTTAATTTTACCAAACTACAGCCAGGATATTAGTATTGGTTATACCAGTAGATTTGAGGTGTCTTATGGCATTGGGCATATTTCAACCATGAATGCTAACAGAACAGTTGTGATATTTTAAACATCTTCAAGTCTGACAAGTTGTGTTTATTATGGGGCTAAAAATGGCTCCACAACAAAATGTTTAAAATGTTCATTTTATATAGTGATGTTAGTTTTCCACAATAGATAGTCCTTCACTTGGAAAAGATTTTTGATATTTCTTCTAGAACAGGAAAATGCAACTTTGTGCTATGCAGTGCCATGAGTATCCTTGTTCTCCATCCAACCGAACGCTACACCAAGGCATTTGACTGGCTGATACACCTTCAACCAAAGAAGACAGAGTCATCAGTGAAATGGCTGGATGGGAAACCTGCACAGTCATGGCACTCCAAATCACACGTTTGTGTACACCAGTTTAAGAAGTAACTGCTTAAGACTAATTCACACTCTGACTACAGTACTGGTTCTGAACAGTCATTGTTATTCCACTTACTGTTATCATGATTAAAACATTCACATTAGTTACCTAACATTTTTCAATTACTACAAAAAAAACCTTTAAATTGGAGATGAGTAGTCAACAAGGTTAAATGCCCAAGGTCAGAACAAGCGTAATCACTTTTTTAATTGCCAGACTGTTGCTCTTAAATACAACTTTTACAAGTGGACACAAAAAACAGCATTGTTAATCACAAGACAGGATTTAAATGATATTCCCATTTAAATATGACCAAACTCCAAACAAAGCATCTAAGCGTAGGCTCATAACCAAGTGGGACTCATTTGGCTAGAGACCGCTGTTTGACGCCATGTAAGATGCCACCTTTAACATTTATTACAATGTACTAATAGAATGAAGTCAGTGACTGGTGACTTTTCCTTTAACTTATAGATGTCCAAACTGGAGGTTTCCCTCAAATAAGACGTAAGCTGGCTGAGCGTATCGGGGGAAGTTTGTTTAAGAAAGACTCACGAGCGAACGCTCGAAAAAAGTCAAGAAGGACCCGTCGAAAAGGTGAGTGATCAAACATCACAGAACTCTACTGAGTGGTGACTTTGACGTTGAGTTGCTGAACAAAAGGCTTAATTATCTACTCCTTAATTTGACCAAACTAGAGCCAGGAAATTAGCATGGTTATACCAGTTAGTAGATTTTAGGTGTCTTACGTCATCAGAAATATTTCAACTTTGAATGTTAACAGAAGAGTTATGACTTTTTAAACAACATATTAAAGTATGAAAGGTTGTTTATCATAGGGTAAAAACTGCTGCACAATAAAATGTTCATTTTATTTAGCAGTTTTAGTTTTCCTCAATAGATAGTCCTTCAGTGGGCAAATATTTCTGATATTTCTTCTAGAGCAGGGAAAGGCAACCATGTGCTATGCAGTGTCATGAGTATGTTTGTTCTACATCCAACCGAACATGACACCAAGGGATTTGGGGGGGGGGGTTTATCCCTTTTTCTCCCAAATTGTTTCGGGCCAATTACCCTACTCTTCTAAGCCGTCCCAGTCGCTGCTCCATCCCCTCTGCTGATCCGGAGAGGGCTGCAGACTACCGCATGATTTCTCCAATACAAGTGGACACACCAGCCACTTCTTTTCACCTGCCAATGAGGAATTTCGCCAGGCGTCCCTAGCACGTGGGAGGATAATGTTATAGCCCCTAGTTTCCCCTCCCCCTGAACAGGCGCCCCGACCGCATTAGCCACTTAACATTTTTCAATCAGTACTACAAGATAAACCTTTCCATTTCTGACAAGTAGTCAACAAGGTTACAACACCATTTTTGATTGTAGACCATCGCTCTTAATTGCAATTTTCATAGGCGGGCACAGAAAACAGCATAGTTAATCATAAGACAGGATTTAAATGGTCTTTCAATTTAAATCTGACCAAACTCCAAACAAAACATCTAAACAAGTGGTACTCATTTGCTTAGAGACCAATCTTTGACACCATGATAGATGCTACCTCTACTATTTATTACAATGTAGTAATAGAATGAAGTCAGTGAGTGGTGAATTTTCCTTTAACTTGTCTTTATGCATGCTCAATAATTTCGGAACAGTTGAGATGCGTATTTTCCTAACATTGCGTCTCAGTTTCTTTCAAATCACAAAACACAAATTGGTCCTCCCCAATGATCTGGCCCCTCGGCACAAACAGAGCAATATAGTGTAAGCTGTTAAGTGCCAGGAGGATTGTCATGAATTGTACATTGGGGAAACCAAACAGGGCACAGTGGCGCAGTGGTTAGCGCTGTCGCCTCAAAGCAAGAAGGTCCTGGGTTCGAGCCCCGGGTAATCTCACCTTGGTGGGTCATCCTGGGTCGTCCTCTGTGTGGAGTTTGCATGCTCTCCCCGTGTCTGCGTGGGTTTCCTCTGGGGGCTCCGGTTTCCTCCCACAGTCCAAAGACATGTAGGTCAGGTGAACTGGCCTTACTAAATTGTCCCTAGGTATGAATGTTTGTGTGTGTGTGTCTCTCGGCCCTGTGATGGCCTGGCGGCCTGTCCAGGGTGTATCCCCGCCTGTCGCCCAATGACTGCTGGAATAGGCTCCAGCATCCCCGCGACCCTGAGAGCAGGATAAGCGGTTCAGCTAATGGATGGATGGAAACCAAACACACGCTGGCCAAGAGGATGGCACAACTCAGAATAGCTAACACATTAGGCCAGGACTCCACAGTCTACATACATCTACAGGCCAGTGGCCACTCTTTCAAGGATGAAGATGTGCACATCCTTGATAGGGAGGAACGCTGGTTTGAACGGGGAATCAAAGAGGCCATCTATTTGAAGGGGGAATGACCATCCCTGAACTGTGGGGCAGGGGGGGGTTAAGATAACTTCTGTCGCCAATTTACAACGCTGTGGTCGCAACAATTCCCAAATCCTCGAAGTACACAGTGCCATTTAAACTCTAGTTTATTAATTATCATGGCAATTTGCATATGAGCCAATTATTTTTGGTCATTATGCCACTGTATTGTGTATAAGGGTGGGGATACCTGCAGTCAGTTGAGACTGAAGAGGTCACTTAGATGAGTGATGAAGCGTTTCTCTCAATATACATTATGTCCAGATGAACTGATTCAACTGTGTGTGATTCCCTTTAACTTGTAGATGTTCAAGCTGGAGGCAACCCTCATCTCAGACGTAGGCCGGAAAAGCGTCTTCATAGAAATTTGGATGAGGAAGACTCAAGAATGCCTGCTCAAAAAAGGTCAAGAACGACCCCTCAAAATGGTGAGAGTGATAAAACATCACAGAACTCCACTCAGTGGTGACCTTGATGTTGTGTTGTTGAACATAGGGCGTAGTTGTCTACTCCTTAATTTTACCAAACTACAGCCAGGATATTAGTATTGGTTACACCAGTAGATTTGAGGTGTCTTATGGCATTGGACATATTTCAACCATGAATGCTAACAGAACAGTTGTGACTTTTTAAACATCTTAAAGTCTGACAAGTTGTGTTTATTGTGGGGCTAAAATTGGCTCCACAATAAAATGTTTAAAATGTTCATTTTATATAGTGATGTTAGTTTTCCACAATAGATAGTCCTTCACTTGGAAAAGATTTTTGATATTTCTTCTAGAACAGGAAAATGCAACTTCGTGCTATGCAGTGCCATGAGTATCCTTGTTCTCCATCCAACCGAACGCTACACCAAGGCATTTGACTGGCTGATACACCTTCAGCCAAAGAAGACAGAGTCATCAGTGAAATGGCTGGATGGGGAACCTGCACAGTCATGGCACTCCATATCACATGTTTGTGTACACCAGTTTAAGAAGTAACTGCTTAAGATTAATTCACACTCTGACTACAGTACTGGTTCTGAACAGTCATTGTTATTCCACTTACTGTTATCATGATTAAAACATTCACATTAGTTTCCTAACATTTTTCAATTACTACAAAAAAAACCCTTGACATTAGAGATGAGTAGTCAACAAGGTTAAATGCCCAAGGTCAGAACAAGCTTAATCACTTTTTTAATTGCCAGACTGTTGCTCTTAAATACAACTTTTATAAGTGGACACAAAAAACAGCATTGTTAATTATAAGACAGGATTTAAATGATATTTCCATTTAAATCTGACCAAACTCCAAACAAAGCATCTAAGCATAGGCTCATAACCATGTGGGACTCATTTGGCTAGAGACCGCTGTTTGACGCCATGTAAGATGCCACCTTTAACATTTATTACAATATACTAATAGAATGAAGTCAGTGACTGGTGACTTTTCTTTTAACTTATAGATGTCCAAAATGGAGGTTTCCCTCAAATAAGACGTATGATGGCTGAGCATCTCGGGGGAAGTTTGCATGAGAAAGACTCACGAGCGAACACTCGAAAAGGTGAGTGATCAAACATCACAGAACTCTACTCAGTGGTGACTTTGACGTTGAGTTGCTGAAGAAAAGGCTTAGTTGTCTACTCCTTAATTTGACCAAACTAGAGCTAGGATATTGGCATGGTTATACCAGTTAGTAGATTTTAGGTTTCTTACGGCATCAGAAATATTTCAACTTTGAATGTTAACAGAAGAGTTATGACTTTTTAAACAACATATTAAATTCTGAAAGGTTGTTTATTATAGGTTAAAACTGCTGCACGATAAAATGTTTATTTCATTTAGCAATATTAGTTTTCCTCAATAGATAGTCCTTCAGTGGGCAAATATTTCTGATATTTCTTCTAGAGCAGGGAAAGGCAACCTTGTGCTATGCCAGTGTTTCTCAACCCAGTCCTCAAGGAACCCCTATCCTGCAGATTTTCATTGTAACCCTGCATAGGTAGCCCCGCTTGTAATTACTCAACCAATCATCTCGCAGCACTTAATTATGCAAGGTGTGCAACATCTGACAAAATTAATTGCTGATTGGTTGAATAACTACAAACAGGTACCTATTCAGGGTAGCAAAGAAAATATGCAGGATAGGGGTTCCTTGAGGACTGGGTTGAGAAACACTGCTATGCAGTGCCATGAGTATGTTTGTTTTCCATCCAACCGAACACGACACTAAGGGATTTTTTTGGGGGGGAGGATTTTTTATCCCCTTTTTTCCCTAATTTTCTCGGACAAATTACCCCTCTCTTCTGAGCTATCCCGGTCGCTGCTCCATCCCCTCTGCCGATCCAGGGAGGGCTGCAGACTATCGCATGCTTTCTCCAATACACGTGGAGTCACCAGCCGCTTCTTTTCACCTGACAGTGACCAATTTCACCAGGGGTCCGTAGCATGTGGTGTTGGAAGATCACGCTATTGCCACTAGTTTCCCCTCCTTCTGAACAGGCGCCCCGACCGCATTAGTCCCTTAACATTTTTCAATCAGTACAAGATAAACCTTTCATTTTAAGATGAGTAGTCAACAAGGTTAAATGCCCATAACACCAACTTTTAACTGCCATACTATCGCTCTTAATTGCAATTTTTAGAGGTGGACACAGAAAACAGCATAGTTAATCATAAGACAGGATTTACAGGGTCTTTTTATGTTTTTGGTGGTGTCGTTTTTGGGAAATTTTGGATGTTTTTTTGTGTTACTACACCGCTGTGTGCTGGGGGTAACGAAATTTCATTTCTTTGTATATAGAAGTACGTCTAAGAAATTAAAATAAATTGTTAGTGATTCCTGACGAGAAAAAGAATGTAATAATGTCCATTATCCCCCCTCCAGCCCTCTCAATGCCCGACGCCACTGAAGGCTTAAGAAAGACTCTGGAGCAGCTCCACATCACAAGCTCTGCCAGGGAAGAGACACCCATGGTGATATGCAGCAATAATGCTGCTTCCCTTGGTAAGACAGCTCTTCGACTGATTGGTTCATGTAACGCTGTGCAATATGGCTGAAAATGTTATCATGATTGAAACGTTCATATTAGACACTAAACGTTTTTCAATCAGTACAAGATAAACCTTTCATTTTAAGATGAGTAGTCAACAAGGTTAAATGCCCATAACACTATCTTTTAATTGCCATACTATCGCTCTTCATTGCAATTTTTATAGGTGGACACAGAAAACAGCATAGTTAATCATAAAACAGGATTTACAGGGTCTTTTTATGTTTTTGGTGGTGTTGTTTTTGGGAAATGTTGGATGTTTTTTTGTGTTACTACACTGCTATGTGCTGGGGGTAACGAAATTTCATTTCTTTGTATATGCAAGCACATCTAAGAAATGACAATAAATTGTTAATGATTCCTGACGAGAAAAAGAATGTAATAATGTCCATTATCCCCCCTCCAGCCCTCGCAATGCCCGACGCCATTGAAGGCTTAAGAAAGACTCTGGAGCAGCTCCACATCACAAGCTCTGCCAGGGAAGAGACACCCATGCTGATATGCAGCAATAATGCTGCTTCCCTTGGTAAGACAGCTCTTCAACTGATTGGGTCATGTAACGCTGTGCAATATGGCTGAAAATGTTATCATGATTGAAACGTTCATATTAGACACTAAACATTTTTCAATCAGTACAAGATAAATCTTTCATTTTAAGATGAGTAGTCAACAAGGTTAAATGCCTATAACACCATCTTTTAATTGCCATACTATCGCTCTTCATTGCAATTTTTATAGGTGGACACAGAAAACAGCATAGTTAATCATAAGACAGGATTTACAGGGTCTTTTTATGTTTTTGGTGGTGTCGTTTTTGGGAAATGTTGGATGTTTTTTTGTGTTACTACACTGCTGTGTGCTGGGGGTAACGAAATTTCATTTCTTTGTATATAGAAGTATGTCTAAGAAATGACAATAAATTGTTAATGATTCCTGACGAGAAAAAGAATGTAATAATGTCCGCTATCCCCCCTCCAGCCCTCGCAATGCCCGACGCCATTGAAGGCTTAAGAAAGACTCTGGAGCAGCTCCACATCACAAGCTCTGCCAGGGAAGAGACACCCATGCTGATATGCAGCAATAATGCTGCTTCCCTTGGTAAGACAGCTCTTCAACTGATTGGTTCATGTAACGCTGTGCAATATGGCTGAAAATGTTATCATGATTGAAACGTTCATATTAGACACTAAACATTTTTCAATCAGTACAAGATAAACCTTTCATTTTAAGATGAGTAGTCAACAAGGTTAAATGCCCATAACACCATCTTTTAATTGCCATACTATCGCTCTTAATTGCAATTTTTATAGGTGGACACAGAAAACAGCATACTTAATCATAAGACAGGATTTAAAGGGTCTTTTTATGTTTTTGGTGGTGTCGTTTTTGGGAAATGTTGGATGTTTTTGATGTTTATTTTGAGTTGTTGAACAAAAGGTTTAGTTGTCTACTCCTTAATTTTACCAAAATGGAGCCAGGATATTGGCATAGTTATACCAGTTAGTAGACTTTAAATGGCATGGGACACATTTCAACTGTGAATGTTAACAGAACACTTATGACTTTTTAAACAGTGTCATGTGTTGTGAGAGCCCCGGGGTCAGCCCGGCTTCAGCACCATGGCCAGTGACCCAGCACAGCCCAGAAACGCACCTGGCCCCAATTGCGAGAGGGAGACTGAGCGAAACACCTAGCCCCAATCGGAGGCTGATGAGCCCTAGGATAAAAGGGAGCCAGAGACAGCTGCTGGGGGGGGAGAGAAAGCTAGAGTTGTGTTGGCTGCCCAGCGTACGAGCCAACGAAGACGGGAGCCAGCCGGCTCAGACGAGGAGCAGTACTCCTGTTGAACGTTTTCTCTTTTTGGTTTGCATAAATGCCCACAGCGGGCTCAACTTGCCGACGGTCTCTGTTTCGTTGTTGGGTCGGGTGCTAAGTTCCCCCGTGGTTGTCACAGTTGGTGGAGAATGCGGGCAACCTGAAACCACAACCAGAGCACCCGATTCAGTGAAGCAGACCGTGAACAGCCGAAGCATGGAGAAAGCAATGCAGTTGCTGATCCAGGCCCAAGCCAGGCAGGCTGAGGGCATGGCCACTCTCAAGCAGATAATGGCCGCCGTCACCGGCCTCCCCCCGACCAGTTGGGCTTGGATGCCCAGCGTCTCAGAGCCGCCTGTGAGGTCCGCTAGCCCCGCGGCTGCCACGCTGCCTGTGAGTTCCGCTAGCCCCGCGGCTGCCACGCCACGCCGCCTGTGAGTTCCGCTAGCCCCGCGGCTGCCACGCCGCCTTCGAGTCCCGCGGCTGGCAGGCCGCCTTCGAGTCCCGCGGCTGGCAGGCCGCCTTCGAGTCCCGCGGCTGGCAGGCCGCCTTCGAGTCCCGCGGCTGGCAGGCCGCCTTCGTGTCCCGCGGCTGCCAGGCCGCCTTCGAGTCCCACGGCTGGCAGGCCGCCTTCGAGTCCCGCGGCTGCCAGGCCGCCTTCGAGTCCCGCGGCTGCAACGCCGCCTTCGAGTCCCGCAGCTGGCAGGTCGCCTTCGAGTCCCGCCAGGCCGCCTTCAAGTCCCGCCAGGCCGCCCTCGTGTCCCACGGCTGGCAGGCCGTCTTCGTGTCCCGCGGCTGGCAGGCCGCCTATGTGTCCCGCGGCTGGCAGGCCGCCTTCGAGTCCCGCGGCTGGCAGGTCGCCTTCGAGTCCCGCGGCTGGAAGGTCGCCTTCGAGTCCCGCGGCTACCAGTCCGCATTCGTGTCCAGCTTGCCCCACGGCCATCCCGCTGCCTCTGAAGCCTGGGCATGCTCCTGATCTGTCCCAGCCCTTGGGTCCCTCGCCGGAGATGTTCTGCCCCCGGCGTCCTGGTCACCCGCCCGACCGTTCCCAGCCCTCGGGCCGCCCGCCTGAGATCCCTGACCCGAGCTTCCTTCGTGGGAGGGGGAGTTGTGACAACCCCGGGGTCAGCCCGGCTTCAGCACCATGGCCAGTGACCCAGCACAGCCCAGAAACGCACCTGGCCCCAATCGCGACAGGGAGACTGAGCGACACACTTGGCCCCAATTGGAGGCTGATGAGCCCCAGGATAAAAGGGAGCCAGAGACAGCCGCCGGGGGGGAGAGAGAAGGCTATAGTTGTGTTGGCTGCCCAGCCTACGAGCCAACGAAGACGGGAGCCAGCCGGCTCAGACGAGGAGCAGTACTCCTGTTGAACGTTTTCTCTTTTTGGTTTGAATAAATGCCCACAGCGGGCTCAACTTGCCGACGGTCTCTGTTTCGTTGTTGGGTCGGGTGCTAAGTTCCCCCGTGGTTGTCACAGTGTTTACAGCATAGTCAGTCATAAGGCAGGATTTAAATGGTCTTTACATTTTTTTAAAATGTTCTGGATTCTCTGAAATATGAATTTCCTTTAAACCAACCGCAAAAAAGCCAGTGGATGTGACACACAAGCCGGTTAACGCTCCCAGAGGTGGCAAGGTATGACATGACATGAAGATTTTCATCACAGCCGTTAATTTCTACAGGAAATTATATTAAATCCCTCCCTTCCACCCTGTTTGCTTTTTAGGATAGTCCTGCCTCCAGCCTCTGATGTCATAGCTCTAATACAAGAGTTAACCGTTACCCGCGTTGCCAAAAGGAAGAAGATTCCCCTCCTAGTTGCATCACAAGGTTTTAGCCCAGCCTCTGACTCCACAACACTGATTTAACAGTTGACCCTAACCCCTGCTAGCCCGGGTCAATGGGGAGGGTTGCGTCAGGAAGGGCATCCGGCATAAAATCTTTGCCAAATCAAATATGCGGATCATAAATAAATTTCGATACAGGATCGGTCAAGGCCCGGGTTACCAACGACCAGTGAAAATCCTACCAACTTCTACTCTGCAACCTCCAACTCCACCTCCTGTCTTTTCATCAGTGCCACTGTCTACAAGCCATATAACACAACTGGTCTCACAAGCATCCTGTAAACATTCTCTGTAACTCTTGCTGGTACCCTTCTGTCGTAGGGTACCAGCCCACTCCACCCTGCCTGAACTCTCTTCTGCACTCCCCGTTACTTTGGACAGTTGACCTCAAGTACTTCAACTCATACTCCTTCAACGCCTCTACTCCTTGCATCCTCACCATTCCACTCTCCCCCCTTCACCTCTCCTCTTACCCTAGCTTCTATTACTCTTTCTCATATCTTCATGCAGTTCTGCGCATTGCCCTTGTTCTTGAAAATCAGTACCCGTATGCTTCTTCTCAACTCCTCGGGCATCCTCTCACTTTCCAAGATTTTGTTAAACAATCTAGTTAAAAACTCCACTGCCATCTCTCCTAAACATCTCCATGGTTCCACATGTATGTCATCAGGACCAACTGCCTTTCCACTCTTCATCCTCTTCATAGCTGCCCTCACATCCTCCTTGCTAATCCACTGAACTTCCTGATTCACTACACTCACATCATCCAACCTTCCCTCTCTCTCATTTTCTTCATTCATCAGCCCCTCAAAGTACTCCTTCCACCTTCTCAGCACACTCTCCTCACTTGTCAGCACATTTCCATGTTGCATATCCTTCCCAGCTTGGTCCCTCTGTCTAGCCAATCGGTACAAAGTCCTTTTCTCCTTCCCTAGTGTCTAACCTCTCATACAACTCACCCTACGCCTTTTCCTTTGCCACCTCTCTCTTCGCTTTATGCTGCATATCCTTGTACTCCTGTCTACTTTCTTCATCTCTCTATCACACTTCTTCTTTGCCAACCTCTTCCTCTGCATATTTTGCTGTACTTCCTCATCCCACCACCAAGTCTCCTTGTCTTCCTTTGTCCCGATGACACACATGAAGTTAACGGTCCTTTAATTACTGCACTAAAATAGTAGTCTAGATCTTGTGCTGGCTCTGTCATGTGAGACTGCATGTTGCTGGTCTGAACTGACTTACATTTCTCATTTCCGAGCCTCTCATAATCACCTAGTGCTTACTCATTAATGGATTTCTTCGAGTTAGTTTGATGATGTATTACAACAATGACATATTCCCTGGGGCAAACCAAAACAGAAGTATGTGATTTTGTGGGAACCATGTCTCAAATCTACTAGGCAATGCTGATTATTCATGGCATGATTACATGTTCCAGCATCAGACAATAAGACTAAACAAGCAAAAAACATCAAAAAATCAGTGAACACATATATATATATACACTCACTGGCCACTTTATTAGGTACACCTTGCTAGTACCGGGTTGGACCCCCTTTTGCCTCCAGAACTGCCTTAATCCTTCGTGGCATAGATTCAACAAGGTACTGGAAACATTCCTCAGAGAGTTTGGTCCATATTGACATGATAGCATCACGCAGTTGCTGCAGATTTGTCGGCTGCACATCCATGATGCGAATCTCCTGGTCCACTACATCCCAAAGGTGCTCTACTGGATTGAGATCTGGTGACTGTGGAGGCCATTTGAGTACAGTGAACTCATTGTCATGTTCAAGAAACCAGTCTGAGATGATTCGAGCTTTATGACATGGCGCATTATCCTGCTGGAAGTAGCCATCAGAAGATGGGAACACTGTGGTCATAAAGGGATGGACATGGTCAGCAACAATACTCGGGTAGGCTGTGGCGTTGACACGATGCTCAATTGGTACTAAGGGGCCCAAAGTGTGCCAAGAAAATATCCCCCACACAATTACACCACCACCAGCAGCCTGAACTGTTGATACAAGGCAGGATGGATCCATGCTTTCATGTTGTTGACGCCAAATTCTGACCCTACCATCTGAATGTCGCAGCAGAAATCGAGACTCATCAGACCAGGCAACGTTTTTCCAATCTTCTATTGTCCAATTTTGGTGAGCCTGTGCGAATTGTAGCCTCAGTTTCCTGTTCTTAGCTGACAGGAGTGGCACCCGGTGTGGTCTTCTGCTGCTGTAGCCCATCTGCCTCAAGGTTCGACGTGTTGTGCGTTCAGAGATGCTCTTCTGCATACCTCGGTTGTAATGAGTGGTTATTTGAGTTACTGTTGCCTTTCTGTCAGCTCGAACCAGTCTGGCCATTCTCCTCTGACCTCTGGCATCAACAAGGCATTTTCACCCACAGAACTGCCGTTCACTGGATATTTTCTCTTTTTCGGACCATTCTCTGTAAACCCTAGATATGGTTGTGCGTGAAAATCCCAGCAGATCAGCAGTTTCTGAAATACTCAGACCAGCCCGTCTGGCATCAACAACCATGCCACGTTCAAAGTCACTTAAATCACCTTTCTTCCCCATTCTGATGCTCGGTTTGAACTGCAGCAGATCGTCTTGACCATGTCTACATGCCTAAATGCATTGAGTTGCTGCCATGTGATTGGCTGATTAGAAATTTGCGTTAACGAGCAGTTGGACAGGTGTGCCTAATAAAGTGGCCGGTGAGTGTATATACCCCCCCCCGAAATAAATAAATACATAGACAGATAAACAAATAAATAAACACTTGTAACTCACCTAAGCTGTTGTATACAAAGGACACAGAAAAGCTAGAGCTAACTGCTGCCTAAATAGTGTTCCATTTCTTGGTAAGTAAAATCTGTTATCACAATGAGATGTGATGAATTTGTATGTTATTGTCACTATTATTTACTTTAACAACTTATTAGAGTCTGCATTTTAGATACCATCAGCCAGTTTGAATAGACTTTTTTCTTTGCTGTGAACAAACATTAGGTATAAGTGGAATGTAGATGCTTTATCGATAATAGTACTTCTTAAGATATGATTTTTTTCCCCTACATGTTCTCACTGAAGTCCAGAGTGTTGCAGAATAATGGAGCCACTGCCTTTGTAGTCTACAAATTACTATTTCGAGCCACTAATAATAATTTAAAGTCTTAGCCAAGGTCTTAATTTTAGATGTTCTGCTATGAGCGTTTTGGGGAAGGATAACATCGAGGGTTTTGTATTTACCTGTGCATTCACACTAGCGGCTCAAGGATTATCCAAGGGGTGAAATACAAAAATTAAAACAGCCAAGTTGAGAAAATGGCACCTTAATTATATCACCTGCAGCGGTAATTTCTTTGATCAGAGTCTTGAAAATATAGTGGACTTCACTTTTGAACTTGACCGTTGGTTTAGGTTCAGGTGTCACTTGCCTTATAATGATGTGATGACTTATTCCAATTGCATCACCGAAGTGCTCACATGGATAACCATAACTCACTATGCTCCAACCTAGATTCGTTTTCTGCACAAAGGGTTGATTCTCCTCCCGCATACAACATCTCTAGTCATTAGAACTTATGGGCAATTGCACCCGATCAGCAGAACAATTTCATATTCCTTCTGCGGAGCAATGTGTTCTGCGAGATACTCCAAATGAGGCCTTGCCTTGGCGGTCTCTGGAGGCGGGATGTGTGTCCGATTAGCAGGGATGAATTCAAGGGTGTAAGTTGTTGGCACTGTGATCTTCTTAGAGGAGAATATCCCTCTTATTTGTAGACCTTTGAATCTTTTACAGCATACAATTGTCGTTTTTGATGACATTGTAGATATTTTCAGCTTGACTTGTTCTGTGTTCGTATCTAGAACATCTGCCACGCCCTCAAGAATGAATGAAGAAGTGTCACTTTGTGTATCTAGCAGAGCGTAGATGAGAACTTCCTTGCTTGAATCACTTGGTGTTGATACATGTATTATTACTGAAGTCTGGGTATTACTGCCATCATGCACAACTCTGTTGGATGTGGTTTCCTTGGTGATGTCTTGTAGTTGTGTTGAGTGTAGCTTTATTAGCTTACTGTTACTTATTTCCTTAAATTGTTCTCTCTTTGATTGTTTTTGTTTGGAGTGATCTTTGTGTAGGCATGTGGGGTGATGTTTTGAGCAGACCATCCAGTTACTGCAGCTCTTGGATTGATGGCCAGGACTAAAACAGCCAAAGCACAGTCGCTCACTCTGAATAAATCTGACTCAGTCAGCGACTGGCATTTCAATGAATTTGCAACACTTATGTAACCCGTGTCCTATTTTCTTACAAACCACACATGTGACTATGTTCCTTTCACTGGTGTTGGTTGTGAAGATCTTGGCACCTACAGTTCAGTTCTTAGAGGCCACTACGTTTTGGTTCTTGATCTTTGCTTTATCAGGTTCACTTGATGGTAAGATGTTATTGGGTTGCAAGCGATACTGGCTTCCATTGTTAGGCATGTTACAAAAGAAGTGAAGCTTGGGAACTTTCTGTGTTCTAGTTGGTATTTTGCGGCCTTTCGGTTCCATCTGGTAGTTAACCAGTTGGGTAGTTTGGCAGTAAGGTTTTGATTTTAATTCCATCCTTAAGAGCATTTAGACTCATTGTGAGCAATGACAGATTCACATCTGCGAAGAAAGTACACAAATTTTCTTAACTTAGCACTCTCCCTTGAGGCTATTTTTGGCTAGTCATGTATTTTGTCTCGGAAGGCTTTGACAATTACAAAACGCTCGCCATATCATTCACTGAGCAGGTCCTATGCGGCATAATATGAATCTTCTGAATCAATCAGAAAATAACCTTCTAAGGCGTCTTTAGCTGCTCCTCCAACATATTTCTGAAGGAAGAAGATTTTCCCTGTAGTTGGAATATTTTTCCTCCCAACTAGTGTCTAAAAGGATGACTTCCAATGATTAAACTTGAGCGGATCCCCACTAAAAATTGTAGGCTCTAGAATGGGTAGTCTATTTGCTGATATAGCTTCAGCCAAAACTTTCACAAGCTCTCCCGTGTTACCTTGAAGCACACTTCTCGGAGCCACATCTCTTAGTGGTTGTGTGTGCTGATACACAGGGTTCACCTGATTAATTGCTTGCATTACTGTAGGCAGTTCAGAGTTCTTTGGTGCAAGTCATTCGTCTTGATAGAACCAACTTTCATCATAGACTTGAAGCCTCACTCTGGCTGCATTTCGCCTTTTCAGCTCCTCCAAATGCTCAAGCTCTCTTTTCAAGTCTTCTACAGACTATTTTTCTTGCAGCATTCTCTTCTTGCTGTTTCTTTAAGAGAGCCGCCTCTTGTCTCTCCTTTTCTATCCTACATTCAGTCTCTTCCTTTTCTCCTTGAAGACGGCGAGTTAATGCAGCTGTTTCTTGGTCTGCAATTATCCGCTTATCTTCAGTTTCAAGTCTTTGCAATTTCTCTTGGTGGCGCTCTTGCTCAGCCATTATCTTCAATACAGCTTGCGTAGCTGCATATTCAGCAGCAGCCTCCTGTCTTTTGACTGAGGATGCATTAGAGCGAATTGAATTAGCCTTAGAGCAATGAGAGGCTGGAGGTGAAACACTGGAAATTGAAGATGTGAATACAGAGCTAGATTCAGGCCAAATCAGTGCCTCCTTTATTCCTTGAAATTGAAACTGAGAAATCCTGTACAGCAATCCTAGTGACTGATATACACTTGTCCAGCTCGCGGCGCACATCGTGAGCCGGGCTATCAATCCTTCGGTATTCATCATAAACAATATTCAGTTGAGATAATTCCCTTTGAAAAGTGCTGAGGTGTTCTTGTAGGATTTTACTGGGATCCTGTTTTATTACAGATTTTTTTTTAGCCATCCTAGTTAGAGCTTTTCGGCGTTCATAAGTACTGTCAAAGCGAAGTAGTAGCACTTTCATGTTTTCTTTCTGAAATAATTTTCCCTTTTCTGTTGTTATGCAGGCTTTTTCCACTTCTACGAGGCTCTTCAGACTGTACTGTTTGTTGTACAACGCCAGACTCATCTGTCTGCTCTGTCTCTGCCGCTTGTTCTACAGCAGCTACTACACACCGAGTCTCTTCACTTGTTTGTGACATTTTAAATTATGTGGAAATTACCTGTACACATTTAACTTGTCTTTCATGAAATAAGCAGTGGTTAACGATAAATATAAAAAAAAAACTCAAGTGAATAGGCTGAACTAAATTAGGTCACTGTCTTTCAAAATCAACCTTTTAAAGGAAAGTAAACATGTCCAGGGTGTCTCCCCGCCTGCCACCCTATTACTGCTGGGATCTGGCTCCAGCATCCTGCGACCCTGAGTAAGGATAAGCTGTTTTGATAATGGATGGATAAACATTATAAAGACTTGAAAATATTACAAATATTATGTCAACGGCCGGAGCGGAACCACAAGAGGCAGTTCAGAAGCAGTGTGCTGCTGGGTTTGAAGTATATATTCAACAAACACCGCATGCCGGTATACTTCAAACCCAGCAACCGAATCCGACAAAGACTGGTTCATCCCAAAGACCGTGTACCACACACCCGGAAAAGCAATCTGGTGTATGCTGTACAATGCAATGAGGATTGCACTGACCTATACATAGGAGAAACCAAACAACCACTACACAAACGGATGGCCCAACACAGAAGGCCAAACTCCTCAGGACAAGACTCAGCAGTCTATCTACACCTAAAGGAGAAGACGCACTCCTTCGAGGACAGCAACGTACACATTTTGGACAGAGAAGATAGATGGTTTGAAAGAGGGGTGAAGGAAGCCATCTATGTGAAACTGGAAAAACCATCCCTCAACAGAGGAGGAGGTCTGCGACACCACCTATCTCCCATTTACAATGCCGTCCTTTCATCTCTACCCAGGAGACTCAAGAAGCCTAGCCTCCAAGAACAACAGTCGGTCACTAACGGCTCCAACGACTCATGACCACTGAACAACGAAGTCGATAGTAACACCCCCAACGACCGTCGCTGCTAAACAAATGCAAATCAACAGCTCTGATGGCGACGGGCGCGGCCGGACATCGGAGCACAGGAGAGCCACGCATATCAATAGCTCCGATGGCGACGGGTGCGGCCAAACATCGGTACACAAAAGAGCCACGCATATCTATGGCTCTGTTAGCGACGGGCGTTGGTAAACATCGGATCACAAAGAGCCATGCATATCAATAGCTCTGACAACGACCCATAGAGGATAAATACTGAGTCTCATCACCAGCCAGTCAGACTAGCTTGGTCTAGTCAGAAAGGCACGAACTGAGGAAGCCTCTTGGATGAGAGGCGAAACGTCTTAACGGATATATACCAGTCCAGTTGCACTTGATATTCCAGATGTAAGTGTGTTTCAGCTTGGGAAAACATGGATTTCAGCTGTGTGCGTGCCAAAGCAATTGATTCACAGATGAGTCTCTGTCATCATCAGTAAGCCATGTTCCAGTAAAATCTAAACCACAGAACTTTCTGAGGCTATAGGTGAACCATGTGGTATTGAATCACTTCTAACTAAGCCAGTTTGACTGGCATGTAACACAGTATTTACTAAACCCTCTTCACTTGAAATGTATTATTTCTGATAGAGGCAGTTTCCTCTGTATGCCTGGTAAGTATTGTACTTAAGTATTAAGGTATTGGGGTTGCAAGCAGTGGTTAAATAGTCAGTCGAACTCTGGGGGGGTAGCTGGAAGTAGAAATAAAGGGAGTCTAGATGCTCTCTCTCAGAAAATATATTTTTTCCTTTTAATCAGCAGATTTCGTGGAAATTGTACATACTCATAACCATACGCATCACACTCTCAATTCTTTGATTTATTTTAGTTGTTTTATCTGCTAATTATGTTTTGAGGTGCTTGATGTATTTCTTTGCTGTGCTTATCAATTCTGAAATCACTGCTGACAGGCAGGGAAATATATCTCCTTGCATTCATACATTCAGCTAGAGTTGGGAAATGAAACTGAAAATTGACAGAATCAATCTTATCTTACCTACTTTGTAAAACAGGTGGAATGCTTCCTCTCATCCATTTGTGTGTATAACATTTGATTTATGACTCCTCTTAGCCATAAGCTTGGCTTTAAAGGGAATACATGGGCATACATATTGACTGAGAGAGGAGAGGATGGATAAACACATTACCATGCAACTATAAAAACTATCTCAAATGATAATGATCAATACTCAGGATGAGAAGTAACTATGACCTACTCAATTACCCTCAGCACCTCTGCAGAAACCTGACATGGGTATTATTGCAAATATAAATATTAAGGGGTATTGAAGCTATCAACGGGCACCTTCTGCTACATAGATGTAACAGTTCGGTGGACCCAAAAGCAAACAGATGGGGAAGAACTGGTATGGAGGCAGATTCCGTCAGTAACAGGTAGGCAGTCCAAACAGCCAAACAATACCAAAAGGGCAAGGCAGGTAATCAGAGGCATAAGCAAGTCAGAATGAACAGGCAGGCAGGAAAAAAGACTGGGACGCTAAAGCAAGAGGCAGCGAAGATGATCTGGCAGAGACTAATCATCCTTCTGGCAGGACATGCAAGCAGAACACTTACAACTCAATTTCAGCTGTCTCCTTAGCTGTAGGTAATGTTGGCAAGGGATTGAAATAGGCTGACTTATAAAGCTGATCAACAGCGATGATGTGGTATAGGCAGAGCTTGGAGGAGGCCTGCTGGGGCTTGTCTGGAGGGCTTATGACTGACCTGGCAGGCGGGAACAAACTGGCAGTTGTCTACTTCCATGGTGGGCCACCAGAAGTGCTGACGGAGAAGTACCAGGGAATGGCTAGCTCTGAAATGACAGATTAGACAAGATTAATGCCCCCACTGCAGAGCCTGAGAATGCAGGGAGTCTGGCATAAACAAGTGGTTATCAAATGCTGGAAGCATGATGTTGCTGCTGGGCAGCCTTTACCTGGAGCTCGATGTCCTGCATGAGTGTTCCAAATGCAGGAGGACAGGATGGGTTCAGGATCCCGGGAATATTCGTCTGACCTAATTTGCCAAGAAAGGGCATTTGGCCTGGTGTTTTTAGTCCCTGTGAAATAAGACAAAATAAAATTAACTGGATTAAAAACAAGGCCCACCTGGCTTGTGTTACAGGTCCCAGGTAAGGGGCAGGGCCAGTAACAGGAAAGTGGGTCTGTTTTAAACAGAAAGTATAAAACAGGAGACGTGGTTGACTTGTTGAGCAGGCTGGTGACGTCTCTATTTACTCAAAAAATCATAAACTAATCTTTTCTTTATTCATCTCATCTTCTTATTTCTTTTCTTTTTTTATATCAACAATACTCTCTTACATCAATATCTCAATTATCTAACATATACACACATTGTGACACAAACATTCCACTTGCACTAATGCAATAAATCAACTAACTGAATTGACCAACAGAAGCTACAATAGCTACAGTATGCTATAGGTCCCCTAGTAACACTAGATGTTACAATAATACTGTTTCTGATACAGTTCAATGGTTTCATTGCTGCTTTACAGATTATCTGTATTCTACATATATTCCAAAAAGATAGATCAGCCTATATGTCAACAAACAAATTACATCTTTATATAAAAAACACAAACAAGACTCAGAATAACCTGTGTACAACTAACGTTACACAGAAGCCCCCTTAACTGGCTCATGAACTGACCACATGTTACCATGGTAACCTTGGCTATGCTTGTTTTCACCGTAGCTCATAAAACCGTTCATTAAAGACATTATCATAACGTTTGTACATGTTTCTACATTCAGTTAAACCACAAAAGAAACCAAATGAGCCCAAAAACTAAACAAAACAACACTCAATAATGGCAAGAATCACCATCTTATTCCTCAACACAAACTGGCACGCAGCTACGGGCATGACGAGGCAAGTTAGCTCTAGCGAACTTTTCTAGTTCGACAAAATAAACTTTTTACTGGACATTAAGACCCAGAACTTCGTAGTTTGTAAGTCAAACATGTATACGTTTGGTTCCTATATTATTCAATCATGCTTGGTGACATTACATACCTGTTTTAAACAGAAAGAAAGTATAAAACAGGAGACGTGGTTAACTTGTTGAGCAGGCTGGTGACGTCTGAAGGCACGAGCCCACTGCCACACTTATAGAAACACAATACTCTGCCAGACCAGCGCGCCCCCTTGTGGCGTGGAGACGTATTGCAACTGCAATACATTAGAAATACTTAGTCTACATAACTATGAAATAAATCTAGCTCCTACTAACAATATATCAAATTCAATATCTTAAATTGTGACAACACAATTGTGAGTGTCACACTTGCCAGGAGTTGAAGCACTTGGCAGAACAGATGCCCATTCATCCATTGTCCAAGCTGCTTATTCGAATTCGGGTCACGAGATGTTGGAGCCTATTCCAGCAGTCATTGGGCTGCAGGTGGGGAGACACCCTGGACAGCCCGCCAGTCCATCACAGGATGACCTGGGATGACAGAGGATGACCTGGGATGACCCCCAAGGTTGTACAACCCTGGGGTTTGGACCCAGGACCTTCTTCCTGTGAGGCGACTGTGCTAACCACTGCGTCACCATGTGATGGATTCCAGGATTTTATTTTAAATCCACACCGGGAACAGCTGTTCCGACCCCTCCAGCCAGTGTCTCAACTCCTCCTGAGCTAGCTTGATGGCCAGTGGTTCTTTGTTGCCGATGCCATAACTGCATTTAGTTGGGTACAGCTTATGGAAAAAGGCACAAGGAAGTAATTTCTGGTCCTGAGAACACAGGGACAGCACAACTCCCAACACAACATCAGAAGCATCAACCTCGACAACAACCTGGTGGGCAGGATCAGAATGGACACGGATGGGTGCAAAGATGAACCACTGCTTAAAGACTGTAAAGTCAGCCTCTGGGTCCATCTGGAGGATGTGGAGTGGGAGGTGAGAGCATTGAGAGGAGCAACCAGGGAACTAAAATGGTGACGTTGAGATACCTCTGGAGCTCTTTTCAGGAGGAGGTCGTAGGCCACTGCCTTAACCTTGCATGGATCCATCTGGATATTACTTGCCAACACAGTGAAGCCATAGAATGAGACTGTAGTGAAGTAGATCTCACGCTTTTCTGCCTTGTCTAAGCACTGGTTTTCCAGCCTTTGTAATACCCACTGCACATGCGTGACATGTTCTTGCCTGGAGCGAGAAAAAAAGAAGAAGAAAAGAATGTAATCTAGGTAGCTGAACAAACTTTCTGGCCATGTCATAGAGCACATCATTGACAAGAGCCTGGAAGACAGCTGGGACATTAGTGAGAATGACATGACAAGGTATTCATAGCAGTTGTTTGTGGTGTTAAAGGCAGCCATTTGTCTCCCTCCTTTATATGCACCAGGTGAAAAGCATGGTGCATATAGTGGTGGCCTCCTGCAACAGTTCAAAAGCAGAAAAAAACGAGTGGAAGTGGTTACCTTTTCTTGACCGTGATGTCATTGAGGCCATTGTAATCGATGCAGGGATGAAGGAACTTGTCATTATTCTCCACAAAGAGGAACTCTGTGCCAGATGAAGAGGAGGAGGGACAGATGATGCTTGCCACTAGAGTCTCCTCAATGCATTTTTTTTCTGTGGCCTTAGTCTCAGGGGTTGACAAGGAGAAAAGATACCCCCCTGGGGGGCACAGTTCTTGAAAGTAGCTCTATGGCACATTCTTAGGGTCAGCGTGAGGGCATGGAGATGACCGTGGCTTTGTTGAACACCCCCCTCAGATCCAGGTACTCTGATGAGACAGAAACAGGTGAACTGGCAGGGTCAGCAGACTTAAATTGACATTGTGTAATTTTTCTGTTCATTTAGTGAATGAGATGTGGTCATTTCCTCATGCACAGGAAATGACTGTCGCTACAAGGCATGATTAAAATGAATGCAAGATGCTGATTTTTTTTTCTTCAGCAGTGGACCACATGCATTTTGTTGCAACCTTCACCACCAACATGCCATTGCTGAGCATCACTTCATGTGCACAAAGAAAAGTTACACAATGTCTCTTTAAGGCACAGGGCATGATAGGTATGGGTCCAATTGATTATTGTGCCCTTAGACTAGCCAATGTTGGGATTAAGTTTTTGTAATAATGGAAACCCCAGAATAAGTGATAATTGTGAAGATTGTGGGAGGCTGCAAATTGCATACTCAGGTAACCACCAAGAGTGTGCAATTACAGTATGCAATCTCAGCATACTCTTGCTGGTTAACTGACCCACCAAGGCTGACAGAGCTTCCGTGGGTTACTCTGCTGAGGAGATGGCCATCCAGTGCACTAGCCTCCAATAGCTAGTCTGATGGCTTCATGGATATTTCCAGTTGTGAAGCAAGATTAGGGTCCACGAAACTCTCATCAGCACCAGAAGCTATAAAAACAGAACCTGACCACAGGATCAAGAAGGACCATCAGAAAGACCATGACCATAAGCGTCCTAGAAGGAAAATAGGTTCCACTTACTTTCTGCCATCATCATGTGGGACTCAGTGGAATATCACTCCTCGCTCTCCCTAGCAAAGATTCAGCAGACCCTGGGCAGCTTCCCTCTCTGAAGTTGAATTGGTTGAAAACATTCTTCAGTTAGCTGAAAAAGCACTCAGTAGATTGTTTGCATTTCATTAAACTCTAACTGATAGCTTTGTAGAGTTTGCTTAGAGTTAGTATGGAGGGGTTGTTTCCAGGATGCTGGGAGATATTTGAGTCTTCTCAAGGGTATTGCTGACATAACACAGTAAAACATCAGATACGAAGGCGCTGACTCGATAACCCCAATGATATGTCCACAGTCAAACAATTAAAGCTGTTACACAAGGAGTTTTTCACTGATTACTGGACAGCGAGTCTTTTAAAAAATGTTGCTTCCTAAAAAATTAATAAATAAATTAGAGATTGTGATAGACAACGTCAACCTGAAAGCAAAAATAACTTCATTTTTCCTGTATCACGTAGGAATTTGGACAAACATTAAAATAACTTATATTGAATTTAACATGTTTAATCGCATAATGATGCTGACACATTGTGTTGGTTCAGTTGAGCTTGAAATGTTTTGCAGCTGATTGTTGTTCGTACTCAGCATCTGATGCCTCTCATGTCAGTGTCCAGCAGTGGTCGGCCAGCATTGACGGATTCCCATTGCCCTGATACCTCTTTTCCATGGTCGCAATGTCCTGGTGAAACCTTTCACCATGTTCGCCTCTGACTGCACCAAAGTCAGCAGGGAAGAAGCCCAAGTGTGAATGCAGAAAAGGAATTTTCAATGACATGTTGCACTTCACGGTTTTGTATGCTTTAAGCATGTTGCCAAGCAGCTCAGTGTAGTTTGGTGCTCCGTAGTTGCCAAGGACATTCTCAACAACATCTTAAAATGCCTTCCATGCTATTTTCTCTGGCCCCACTAGCGGATTGTCTAAGTCCCCGTCATCGGTCTTTCCGTCGTGATGTCACAATGCCTCTGATCCTTGGAAGATGGCGCCTGGCGTCGCGTTGCCCTTGGAAATGGCCCAAGTCTGAAATACCGATTGATGACCTGTCCGATTTGTGGACCAACAGAAATTGTCACAGCCTCTCGCCCTTGACATCAAAGCGATCGCCCTTGACACCTGCTACGCCAGCGGACACCTGCTACGCCAGCTGACACCAGCTACACCAGCTGACACCTGCTACGCTAGTGGACACCTGCTACACCAGCTGACACCAGCTACGCCAGCTGACACCAGCTACGCCAGCTGACACCTGCTACACCAGCTGACACCTGCTGACCCCCCCCCCTTCACCCCGGTACGCCAGCTGGCCATCAAGCAATCGCCCTCACCCTTAAAAGGCCTCCACTATGGACCAGTCTTCACTGGAACATCGCCATTCATGGACTTCTGCCTGCCTGCCTACCTGCCACTGAGCCGACTCCTGCTCCACCCCCGAGATCGGTCACTTCAATAAAGACTTGATTCTTCCCTTACCTGGTCGTCCCGTCTGCTTTTGGGGCAAAAATGCCTTGCTTAATTTTGGCATCACTTATTCTCGGAAACATCCGTCTCAAATAATGAAATCCATCACCTTCTTTGTTCACTGCATTCACAAAATGTTTCATCAGTCCGAGTTTTATGTGAAGAGGGGCAGACGTATCTTTGTCGGGTCGACAAGTGGTTTATTATGTGCCACATTTTCCTGCCCTGGAGCGAAACGCTTACTGGGTGGCCAGTTCTTTGTAATGTAATGTGACTCCCAAAGGAAACACCAGTACTTTGTATATCCGAGCTGCATTCCTAGTAGCAGGGCCAGTACCTTTAGATCACCACACATGTCCCAGTCAGAGTTATTGTACTGTACAGTGAACATGAACAATCCATCAACGTCACTCCAGAGACAAAGGTTGTCAAACGTTCTTGTTAGCCGCTACATTAGCCTCATGTTGCTAGCAACAGGCGCTCCTACGTTCCCCCCAGTGCTACCCGCATACCCTGCATTTGTTAATCGCTTTCGCAGCCATACATATTGAAGATATTTGTGGTAGTTTTGCTTGATTTCTTTTTTTCTTTTTGGGTTTCTCACTTTGCACTCCAATGAGGTTGTTCGCTTACTTGTTTTCCGTTGCTGCTGCATAATTGCCGATGTTTCGCGTGATGTCAACACGAGGTTAAAGTTCACAATCACTGGGCGACTGTGATTGGATAACAAAGGCCACCATCTTTTTTTGAAAAATTTATTCATTTTGAAACAACTATAAGGTTGATAGCACAATGAATGTTTACTTCCTGAATTTTTTATTTGAAAAAAAAAATAAAAAAATACAGACGTTAATTTTTTACATTTTTTTGTCCAACGTTGGGGGACGGGGGGGGGGGAGGGCAGCAGTGCATGCTTTGCGGGCCCCTCCCCAACACCTCTGTTAACATACACAGGAGAAGAGAAAGGATGCAGAGAAAGAAAAGACGTGAGAGAAGAGATCAGTAACCGGTC
>NC_079221.1:46608157-46613157 GCF_029633865.1 Lampris incognitus
TCTCTGTGTGTCTCTCTCTCTCTCTCTCTCTTTCTATTGCTCTCTGTGTGTGGCTCTCTCTCTTGTCTCTCTGTGTGTTTCTCTCTGTCTCTGTCTCACTGTGTGTGTGTCTCCCTCTTGTCTCTCTGTTTGTGTGTCTCTGTGTGTGTCTCTGTGTGTGTCTCTCTGTGTGTGTCTCTCTCTCTTGTCTCTCTCTCTCTGTCTGTCTCTTTCTATTGCTCTGTGTGTGTGTGTGTGTGTGTGTGTGTGTGTGTGTGTGTGTGTGTGTGTGTGTGTGTGTGTCTCTTGTCTCTGTGTGTGTGTGTCTCTCTCTGTCTCTCTGTGTGTGTCTCTCTCTCTGTCTCTATTGCTCTCTGTGTGTGTCTCTCTCTCTGTCTCTGTGTGTGTGTGTGTCTCTCTTGTCTCTCTGTCTGTGTCTCTCTCTCTCTCTCTCTCTCTCTCTTTCTCTCTCTCTCTCTTTCTATTGCTCTCTGTGTGTGTCTCTCTCTTGTCTCTCTGTGTGTTTCTCTCTGTCTCTGTCTCTGTGTGTGTGTCTCCCTCTTTTCTCTCTGTTTGTGTGTTTCTGTGTGTGTCTCTGTGTGTGTCTCTCTGTGTGTGTCTCTTTCTCTTGTCTCTCTGTGTGTGTCTCTCTTGTCTCTGTGTGTGTCTCTCTCTCTTGTCTCCCTGTGTGTGTGTCTCTCTCTGTCTCTCTGTGTGTGTCTCTCTCTCTTGTCTCTCTGTGTGTGTCTCTCTCTCTCTCTGTGTCTCTCTGTCTCTCTGTGTGTGTCTCTCTCTGTGTGTGTCTCTCTCTCTGTCTCTCTGTGTGTGTCTCTCTCTCTCTTGTCTCTGTGTGTGTTTGTCTCTTTCTTGTCTCTCTGTGTGTGTCTCTCTCTCTTGTCTCTCTGTCTGTGTCTCTCTCTCTCTGTGTGTCTCTCTCTCCTTCTATTGCTCTCTGTGTGTGTGTCTCTCTCTGTCTCTGTGTGTGTGTGTGTCTCTCTCTGTCTCTCTGTCTGTGTCTATCTCTCTCTGCCTCTCTCTCTCTCCTTCTATTGCTCTCTGTGTGCGTCTCTCTCTTGTCTCTCTGTGTGTGTCTCTCTCGTCTGTGTGTGTGTGTGTCTCTCTCTCTGTCTCTCTGTGTGTGTCTCTCTCTCTGTCTCTCTGTGTGTGTGTCTCTCTCTCTTGTCTCTCTGTGTGTGTCTCTCTCTTGTCTCTCTGTGTGTGTCTCTCTCTCTGTCTCTCTGTGTGTGTCTCTCTCTTTTCTCTCTGTGAGTGTGTCTCTCTCTTGTCTCTCTGTGAGTGTGTCTCTCTCTCCTTCTATTGCTCTCTGTGTGTGTGTCTCTCTCTGTCTCTGTGTGTGTGTCTCTCTCTTGTCTCTCTGTCTGTGTCTCTCTCTCTGTGTCTCTCTCTCTCCCCCTCTATTGCTCTCTCTGTGTGTGTCTCTCTCTGTCTCTGTGTGTGTGTGTGTCTCTCTTGTCTCTTTGTCTGGGTCTCTCTCTCTCTTGTCTCTCTGTGTGTCTCTCTCTCTCTTGTCTCTCTCTGTGTCTCTCTCTTTCTATTGCTCTGTCTGTGTGTGTCTCTCTCTTGTCTCTGTCTGTGTGTGTCTCTCTCTGTCTCTCTGGTGTGTTGTCTCTCTCTGTCTCTATTGCTCTGTGTGTGTGTGTCTCTCTCTCTCTGTCTCTGTGTGTGTGTGTGTGTCTCTCTTGTCTCTCTGTCTGTGTCTCTCTCTCTCTCTCTCTCTCTCTCTCTCTCTTTCTCTCTCTCTCTCTTCCCATTGCTCTCTGTGTCTCTCTCTCTCTCTCTCTCTCTCTCTCTCTCTCCTCTCTCTCTCTCTCTCTCTCTCTCTCTCTCTCTCTCTCTCTCTCTATTGCTCTCTGTGTGTGTCTCTCTCTCTTGTCTCTCTGTGTGTTTCTCTCTGTCTCTGTCTCACTGTGTGTATGTCTCCCTCTTGTCTCTCTGTTTGTGTGTCTCTGTGTGTGTCTCTGTGTGTCTCTCTCTGTGTGTGTCTCTCTCTCTTGTCTCTCTCTCTCTGTCTCTCTCTTTCTATTGCTCTGTTGTGTGTGTGTGTGTGTGTGTGTGTGTGTGTGTGTGTGTGTGTGTGTGTGTGTGTCTCTCTTGTCTCTGTGTGTGTGTGTCTCTCTCTGTCTCTCTGTGTGTGTCTCTCTCTCTGTCTCTATTGCTCTCTGTGTGTGTCTCTCTCTCTGTCTCTGTGTGTGTTTGTGTCTCTCTTGTCTGTGTGTGTCTCTCTCTCTCTCTCTCTTTTCTCTCTCTCTCTCTTTCTATTGCTCTCTGTGTGTGTGTCTCTCTCTTGTCTCTCTGTGTGTTTCTCTCTGTCTCTGTCTCTGTGTGTGTGTCTCCCTCTTTTCTCTCTGTTTGTGTGTTTCTGTGTGTGTCTCTGTGTGTGTCTCTCTGTGTGTGCCTCTTTCTCTTGTCTCTCTGTGTGTGTCTCTCTTGTCTCTGTGTGTGTCTCTCTCTCTTGTCTCCCTGTGTGTGTGTGTCTCTCTCTGTCTCTCTGTGTGTGTTTCTCTCTCTTGTCTCTTTGTGTGTGTCTCTCTCTCTCTCTGTGTCTCTCTGTCTCTCTGTGTGTGTCTCTCTCTCTTGTCTCTCTGTGTGTGTCTCTCTCTCTGTCTCTCTGTGTGTGTCTCTCTCTCTCTTGTCTCTCTGTGTGTGTGTCCTCTCTCTTGTCTCTCTGTGTGTGTGTCTCTCTCTTGTCTCTCTGTCTGTGTCTCTCTCTCTCTCTGTGTCTCTCTCTCCTTCTATTGCTCTCTGTGTGTGTGTCTCTCTCTGTCTCTGTGTGTGTGTGTCTCTCTCTGTCTCTCTGTCTGTGTCTATCTCTCTCTGCCTCTCTCTCTCTCCTTCTATTGCTCTCTGTGTGCGTCTCTCTCTTGTCTCTGTGTGTGTGTCAATCTCTCTGTCTGTGTGTGTGTGTGTCTCTCTCTTGTCTCTGTGTGTGTGTCTCTCTCGTCTGTGTGTGTGTGTGTGTGTCTCTCTCTGTCTCTCTGTGTGTGTGTCTCTCTCTGTCTCTCTGTGGTGTGTCTCTCTCTCTTGTCTTTCTGTGTCTCTCTCTTGTCTCTTCTGTTGTGTGTTGTCTCTCTCTGTCTCTCTGTGTGTGTGTCTCTCTTTTCTCTCTGTGAGTGTGTCTCTCTCTTGTCTCTCTGTGAGTGTGTCTCTCTCTTGTCTCTGTGTGTGTCTCTCTCTTGTCTCTGTGTGTGTGTGTGTCTCTCTGCCTCTGTGTGTGTGTGTCTCTCTCTTGTCTCTCTCTGTGTCTCTCTCTCTCTCTCTTATCTCTCTGTGTGTGTCTCTCTCTCTCTGTCTCTCTCTTTCTATTGCTCTCTGTGTGTGTCTCTCTCTCTTGTCTCTCTGTGTGTGCCTCTCTCTCTTGTCTCTGTGTGTGTGTCTCTCTTGTCTCTCTGTGTGTGTCTCTCTCTCTTGTGTCTCTGTGTGTGTCTCTCTCTCTTGTCTCTCTGTCTGTGTCTCTGTCTGTCTGTCTGTCTGTCTGTCTGTCTGTCTGTCTGTCTGTCTGTCTGTCTGTCTGTCTGTCTCTCTCTCTCTCTCTCTCTCTCTCTCTCCTTCTATTGCTCTCTGTGTGTGTCTCTCTCTCTTGTCTCTCTGTGTGTTTCTCTCTGTCTCTGTCTCTCTGTGTGTGTGTCTCCCTCTTGTCTCTCTGTTTGTGTGTTTCTGTGTGTGTCTCTGTGTGTGTCTCTCTGTGTGTGTCTCTTTCTCTTGTCTCTCTGTGTGTGTCTCTCTTGTCTCTGTGTGTGTCTCTCTCTCTTGTCTCCCTGTGTGTGTCTCTCTCTGTGTCTCTGTGTGTGTCTCTCTCTCTTGTCTCTCTGTGTGTCTCTCTCTCTCTCTCTGTGTCTCTCTCTGTCTCTCTGTGTGTCTCTCTCTCTTGTCTCTCTGTGTGTGTCTCTCTCTCTGTCTCTCTGTGTGTGTCTCTCTCTCTTGTCTGTGTGTGTGTGTGTCTCTCTCTTGTCTCTCTGTGTGTGTCTCTCTCTCTTGTCTCTCTGTCTGTGTCTCTCTCTCTCTGTGTGTCTCTCTCTCCTTCTATTGCTCTCTGTGTGTGTGTCTCTCTCTGTCTCTGTGTGTGTGTGTGTGTCTCTCTCTCTCTTTGTGTGTGTCTCTCTCTCTTGTCTCTCTGTGTGTGTCTCTCTCTCTTGTCTCTCTGTGTGTGTCTCTCTCTCTTGTCTCTCTGTCTGTGTCTCTCTCTCTGTGTGTGTCTCTCTCTCCTTCTATTGCTCTCTGTGTGTGTCTCTCTCTGTCTCTGTGTGTGTGTCTCTCTCTGTCTCTCTGTCTGTGTCTATCTCTCTCTGCCACTCTCTCTCTCCTTCTATTGCTCTCTGTGTGCGTCTCTCTCTTGTCTCTGTGTGTGTGTCAATCTCTCTGTCTGTGTGTGTGTGTGTGTCTCTCTCTTGTCTCTGTGTGTGTGTCTCTCTCGTCTGTGTGTGTGTGTGTGTCTCTCTCTCTGTCTCTCTGTGTGTGTCTCTCTCTCTGTCTCTCTGTGTGTGTGTCTCTCTCTCTTGTCTCTCTGTGTCTCTCTCTGTCTCTCTCTCTCTCTCTCTCTCTCTCTCTCCTTCTATTGCTCTGTGTGTGTGTGTCTCTCTCTTTCTCTCTGTGTGTGTCTCTCTCTTTTCTCTCTGTGAGTGTGTCTCTCTCTTGTCTCTCTGTGTGTGCCTCTCTCTCTTGTCTCTGTGTGTGTGTCTCTCTTGTCTCTCTGTGTGTGTCTCTCTCTCTTGTGTCTCTGTGTGTGTCTCTCTCTCTTGTCTCTCTGTCTGTGTCTCTCTCTGTCTGTCTGTCTGTCTGTCTGTCTGTCTGTCTGTCTGTCTGTCTGTCTGTCTGTCTGTCTGTCTCTCTCTCTCTCTCTCTCTCTCTCTCTCTCTCTCTCTCTCTCTCTCTCTCTCTCTCTCTCTCTCTCTCTCTCTCTCTCTCTCCTTCTATTGCTCTCTGTGTGTGTCTCTCTCTCTTGTCTCTCTGTGTGTTTCTCTCTGTCTCTGTCTCTCTGTGTGTGTGTCTCCCTCTTGTCTCTC
>NC_079221.1:46618157-46663157 GCF_029633865.1 Lampris incognitus
CGTTCATGGGTGAGATCCCGTTTCAGAAGTGATTGGCCCGTTAGCATTTGTGAGTGTGTTGTTCCTTGGTATCCAGATTGTGTGTATTATCTTGGCATGTGTGAGTGTGTCATTCCTTCGTGTCCAGATTGTGTGTATTATCTTGGCATCTGTGAGTGTGTCGTTCCTTGGTATCCAGATTGTGTGTATTATCTTGGCATGTGTGAGTGTGTCATTCCTTCGTGTCCAGATTGTGTGTATTGTCTTGGCATCTGTGAGTGTGTCGTTCCTTGGTATCCAGATTGTGTGTATTATCTTGGCATCTGTGAGTGTGTCGTTCATTCGTGTCCAGATTGTGTGTATTATCTTGGCATCTGTGAGTGTGTCGCTCCTTGGTATCCAGATTGTGTGTATTATCTTGGCATCTGTGAGTGTGTCGTTCCTTCGTGTCCAGATTGTGTGTATTATCTTGGTATCTCTGTGTGTGTGTCCTTCCTTCTTATCCAGATTGTGTGTATTATCTTGGCATCTGTGTGTGTGTCGTTCCTTGGTATCCAGATTGTGTGTATTATCTTGGCATCTGTTTGTGTGTCGTTCCTTGGTGTCCAGATTGTGTGTATTATCTTGACATCTGTGAGTGTGTCGTTCCTTCGTGTCCAGATTGTGTGTATTATCTTGACATCTGTGATTGTGTCGTTCCTTCGTGTCCAGATGGTGTATTATCTTGTCATCTGTGAGTGTGTCGTTCGTGTCCAGATTGTGTGTATTATCTCGGCATCTGTGAGTGTGTCGTTCCTTTGTATACAGATTGTGTTTATTATCTTGGCATCTGTGTGTGTGTGTCGTTCCTTTGTATACAGATTTTGTGTATTATCTTGGCATCTGTGTGTGTGTGTCCTTCCGTCTTATCCAGATTGTGTGTATTTTCTTGGCATCTGTGAGTGTGTGGTTCCTTCTTAACCAGGTTGTGTGTATTATCTTGGCATCTGTGTGTGTGTCGTTCCTTCGTGTCCAGAATGTGTGTATTATCTTGGCATCTGTGAGTGTGTTGCTCCTTGGTGTCCAGATTGTGTGTATTATCTTGGCATCTGTGTGTGTGTCGTTCCTTGGTATCCAGATTGTGTGTATTATCTTGGCATCTGTGAGTGTGTCGTTCGTGTCTAAATTGTGTGTATTATCTTGACATCTGTGTGTGTGTGTCCTTCCTTCTTATCCAGATTGTGTGTATTTTCTTGGCATCTGTGAGTGTGTCGTTCCTTCTTAACCAGGTTGTGTGTATTATCTTGGCATCTGTGAGTGTGTCGTTCCTTGGTGCCCAGATTGTGTGTATTATCTTGGCATCTGTGAGTGTGTCGCTCCTTGGTGCCCAGATTGTGTGTATTATCTTGGCATCTGTGAGTGTGTCGTTCCTTGGTGCCCAGATTGTGTGTATTATCTTGGCATCTGTGAGTGTGTCGCTCCTTGGTGTCCAGATTGTGTGTATTATCTTGGCATCTGTGAATGTGTCCTTCCTTCGTGTCCAGATTGTGTGTATTATCTTGGCACCTGTGAGTGTGTCGTTCCTTCCTGTCCAGATTGTGTGTATTATCTTGGCATCTGTGAGTGTGTCGCTCCTTGGTGTCCAGATTGTGTGTATTATCTTGGCATCTGTGAGTGTGTCGCTCCTTTGTATCCAGATTGTGTGTATTATCTCGGCATCTGTGAGTGTGTCGTTCCTTTGTATACAGATTGTGTGTATTATCTTGGCATCTGTGTGTGTGTGTCGTTCCTTCGTGTCCAGATTGTGTATATTATCTCGGCATCTGTGAGTGTGTCGTTCCTTTGTATACAGATTGTGTGTATTATCTTGACATCTGTGTGTGTGTGTCCTTCCTTCTTATCCAGATTGTGTGTATTTTCTTGGCATGTGTGAGTGTGTCGTTCCTTCCTGTCCAGATTGTGTGTATTATCTTGGCATGTGTTAGTGTGTCGTTCCTTGGTATCCAGGTTGTGTGTATTATCTTTGCATGTGTGAGTGTGTCGTTCCTTGGTATCCAGATTGTGTGTATTATCTTGACATCTGTGTGTGTGTCGTTCCTTCTTATCCAGATTGTGTGTATTATCTCGGCATCTGTGAGTGTGTCGTTCCTTCGTGTCCAGACTGTGCGTATTATCTTGGCATGTGTGAGTGTGTCGCTCTTTCGTGTCCAGATTGTGTGTATTATCTTGGCATCTGTGAGTGTGTCGATCCTTGGTGTCCAGATTGTGTGTTTTATCTTGGCATGTGTGAGTGTGTCGCTCTTTCGTGTCCAGATTGTGTGTATTATCTTGGCATCCGTGAGTGTGTCGTTCCTTGGTGTCCAGATTGTGTGTATTATCTTGGCATCTGTCAGTGTGTCGTTCCTTCGTGTCCAGATTTTGTGTATCATCTTGGCATCTATGAGTGTGTCGTTCCTTGGTATCCAGATTGTGTGTATTATCTTGGCATCTGTGAGTGTGTCGTTCCTTCTTGTCCAGATTGTGTGTATTATCTGGGCATGTGTGAGTGTGTCGTTCCTTGGTATCCAGATTGTGTGTATTATCTGGGCATGTGTGAGTGTGTCGTTCCTTCTTATTCAGATTGTGTGTTTTATCTTGGCATCTGTGAGTGTGTCGTTCCTTTGTGTCCAGATTGTGTGTATTATCTTGGCATGTGTGAGTGTGTCGTTCCTTGGTATCCAGATTGTGTGTATTATCTGGGCATGTGTGAGTGTGTCGTTCCTTGGTATCCAGATTGTGTGTTTTATCTTGGCATCTGTGACTGTGTCGTTCCTTGGTATCCAGATTGTGTGTATTATCTTGGCATCTGTGAGTGTGTCGTTCCTTCGTGTCCAGATTGTGTGTATTATCTTCTCATCTGTGAGTGTGTCGTTCCTTGGTATCCAGATTGTGTGTATTATCTTGGCATCTGTGAGTGTGTCCTTCCTTCTTATCCAGATTGTGTGTATTATCTTGGCATCTGTGAGTGTGTCGTTCCTTCGTGTCCAGATTGTGTGTATTATCTTGGCATCTGTGAGTGTGTCGTTCCTTCGTGTCCAGATTGTGTGTATTATCTTGGCATCTGTGAGTGTGTCGTTCCTTCTTATCCAGATTGTGTGTATTATCTTGGCATCTGTGAGTGTGTCGGTCCTTGGTATCCAGATTGTGTGTATTATCTTGTCATCTGTGTGTCGCTCCTTGTTATCCAGATTGTGTGTATTATCTTGGCATCTGTGAGTGTGTCGTTCCTTCATATCCAGATTGTGTGTATTATCTTGGCATCTGTGAGTGTATCGTTCCTTGGTGTCCAGATTGTGTGTATTATCTTGTCATCTGTGAGTGTGTCGTTCCTTGGTATCCAGGTTGTGTGTATTATCTTGTCATCTGTGAGTCTGTCGTTCCTTGGTGCCCAGATTGTGTGTATTATCTTGGCATCTGTGACTGTGTCGTTCCTTCCTGTCCAGATTGTGTGTATTATCTTGGCATGTGTTAGTGTGTCGTTCCTTGGTATCCAGGTTGTGTGTATTATCTTTGCATGTGTGAGTGTGTCGTTCCTTGGTATCCAGATTGTGTGTATTATCTCGGCATCTGTGAGTGTGTTGTTCCTTCGTGTCCAGATTGTGTGTATTATCTTGGCATCTGTGAGTGTGTCGTTCCTTTGTATCAGGATTGTGTGTATTATCTTGGCATCAGTGAGTGTGTCGATCCTTGGTGTCCAGATTGTGTGTTTTATCTTGGCATGTGTGAGTGTGTCGCTCTTTCGTGTCCAGATTGTGTGTATTATCTTGGCATCTGTGAGTGTGTCCTTCCCTTCGTGTCCAGATTGTGTGTATTATCTTGGCATGTGTGAGTGTGTCGTTCCTTCATATCCAGATTGTGTGTATTATCTTTGCATGTGTGAGTGTGTCGTTTCTTTGTTTACAGATTGTGTGTATTATCTTGGCATCTGTGTGTGTGTCGTTCCTTGGTATCCAGATTGTGTGTATTATCTCGGCATCTGTGAGTGTGTCGTTCCTTTGTATACAGATTGTTTGTATTATCTTGGCATCTGTGTGTGTGTGTCGTTCCTTCGTGTCCAGATTGTGTGTATTATCTCGGCATCAGTGAGTGTGTCGTTCCTTTGTATACAGATTGTGTGTATTATCTTGACATCTGTGTGTGTGTGTCTTTCCTTCTTATCCAGATTGTGTGTATTTTCTTGGCATCTGTGAGTGTGTCGTTCCTTCTTAACCTGGTTGTGTATATTATCTTGGCATCTGTGAGTGTGTCGTTCCTTCTTAACCTGGTTGTGTGTATTTTCTTGGCATCTGTGAGTGTGTCGTTCCTTCTTAACCAGGTTGTGTGTATTATCTTGTCATCTGTGAGTCTGTCGTTCCTTGGTGCCCAGATTGTGTGTATTATCTTGGCATCTGTGACTGTGTCGTTCCTTCCTGTCCAGATTGTGTGTATTATCTTGGCATGTGTTAGTGTGTCGTTCCTTGGTATCCAGGTTGTGTGTATTATCTTTGCATGTGTGAGTGTGTCGTTCCTTGGTATCCAGATTGTGTGTATTATCTCGGCATCTGTGAGTGTGTTGTTCCTTCGTGTCCAGATTGTGTGTATTATCTTGGCATCTGTGAGTGTGTCGTTCCTTCGTGTCCAGATTGTGTGTATTATCTTGGCATCTGTGAGTGTGTCGTTCGTTTGTGTCCAGATTGTGTGTATTATCTTGGCATCTGTGTGTGTGTCGTTCCTTCTTATCCAGATTGTGTGTATTATCTTGGCATGTGTGAGTGTGTCGCTCTTTCGTGTCCAGATTGTGTGTATTATCTTGGCATCTGTGAGTGTGTCGATCCTTGGTGTCCAGATTGTGTGTATTATCTTGGCATCTGTGAGTGTGTCGATCCTTGGTATCCAGGTTGTGTGTATTATCTTTGCATGTGTGAGTGTGTCGTTCCTTGGTATCCAGATTGTGTGTATTATCTCGGCATCTGTGAGTGTGTCGCTCCTTGGTGTCTAGATTGTGTGTATTATCTAGGCATGTTTGAGTGTGTCGTTCCTTGGTATCCAGATTGTGTGTATTATCTGGGCATCTGTGAGTGTGTCGTTCGTTTGTGTCCAGATTGTGTGTATTATCTTGGCATCTGTGTGTGTGTCGTTCCTTCTTATCCAGATTGTGTGTATTATCTTGGCATCTGTGAGTGTGTCGTTCCTTGGTGTCCAGATTGTGCGTATTATCTTGGCATGTGTGAGTGTGTCGCTCTTTCGTGTCCAGATTGTGTGTATTATCTTGGCATCTGTGAGTGTGTCGTTCCTTGGTGTCCAGATTGTGTGTATTATCTTGGCATCTGTGAGTGTGTCGTTCCTTCGTGTCCAGATTGTGTGTATCATCTTGGCATCTGTGAGTGTGTCGTTCCTTGGTATCCAGATTGTGTGTATTATCTTGGCATCTGTGAGTGTGTCGTTCCTTGGTATCCAGATTGTGTGTATTATCTCGGCATCTGTGAGTGTGTCGTTCCTTGGTATCCAGATTGTGTGTATTATCTCGGCATCTGTGAGTGTGTCGTTCCTTCTTGTCCAGATTGTGTGTATTATCTTGGCATGTGTGAGTGTGTCGTTCCTTGGTATCCAGATTGTGTGTATTATCTTGGCATCTGTGAGTGTGTCGTTCCTTGGTATCCAGATTGTGTGTATTATCTTGGCATCTGTGAGTGTGTCGTTCCTTGGTATCCAGATTGTGTGTATTATCTTGGCATCTGTGAGTGTGTCGTTCCTTCGTGTCCAGATTGTGTGTATCATCTTGGCATCTGTGAGTGTGTCGTTCCTTGGTATCCAGATTGTATGTATTATCTTGGCATCTGTGAGTGTGTCGTTCCTTGGTATCCAGATTGTGTGTATTATCTCGGCATCTGTGAGTGTGTCGTTCCTTGGTATCCAGATTGTGTGTATTATCTCGGCATCTGTGAGTGTGTCGTTCCTTCTTGTCCAGATTGTGTGTATTATCTTGGCATGTGTGAGTGTGTCGTTCCTTGGTATCCAGATTGTGTGTATTATCTGGGCATCTGTGAGTGTGTCGTTCGTTTGAGTCCAGATTGTGTGTATTATCTTGGCATCTGTGTGTGTGTCGTTCCTTCTTATCCAGATTGTGTGTATTATCTTGGCATCTGTGAGTGTGTCGTTCCTTGGTGTCCAGATTGTGCGTATTATCTTGGCATGTGTGAGTGTGTCGCTCTTTCGTGTCCAGATTGTGTGTATTATCTTGGCATCTGTGAGTGTGTCGATCCTTGGTGTCCAGATTGTGTGTTTTATCTTGGCATGTGTGAGTGTGTCGCTCTTTCGTGTCCAGATTGTGTGTATTATCTTGGCATCTGTGAGTGTGTCGTTCCTTGGTGTCCAGATTGTGTGTATTATCTTGGCATCTGTGAGTGTGTCGTTCCTTCGTGTCCAGATTGTGTGTATCATCTTGGCATCTGTGAGTGTGTCGTTCCTTGGTATCCAGATTGTGTGTATTATCTTGGCATCTGTGAGTGTGTCGTTCCTTGGTATCCAGATTGTGTGTATTATCTTGGCATCTGTGAGTGTGTCGTTCCTTGGTATCCAGATTGTGTGTATTATCTCGGCATCTGTGAGTGTGTCGTTCCTTGGTATCCAGATTGTGTGTATTATCTCGGCATCTGTGAGTGTGTCGTTCCTTCTTGTCCAGATTGTGTGTATTATCTTGGCATGTGTGAGTGTGTCGTTCCTTGGTGCCCAGATTGTGTGTATTATCTTGGCATCTGTGTGTGTGTCCTTCCTTCTTATCCAGATTGTGTGTATTATCTTGGCGTCTGTGTGTGTCTCCTTCCTTGGTATCCAGATTGTGTGTATTATCTTGGCATCTGTGAGTGTGTCGTTCCTTGGTATCCAGATTGTGTGTATTATCTTGGCATCTGTGAGTGTGTCGTTCGTTTGTGTCCAGATTGTGTGTATTATCTAGGCATCTGTGTGTGTGTCGTTCCTTCTTATCCAGATTGTGTGTATTATCTTGGCATCTGTGAGTTTGTCGTTCCTTGGTGTCCAGATTGTGCGTATTATCTTGGCATGTGTGAGTGTGTCGCTCTTTCGTGTCCAGATTGTGTGTATTATCTTGGCATCTGTGAGAGTGTCGATCCTTGGTGTCCAGATTGTGTGTTTTATCTTGGCATCTGTGAGTGTGTCGTTCCTTGGTGTCCAGATTGTGTGTATTATCTTGGCATCTGTCAGTGTGTCGTTCCTTCGTGTCCAGATTGTGTGTATCATCTTGGCATCTGTGAGTGTGTCGTTCCTTGGTATCCAGATTGTGTGTATTATCTTGGCATCTGTGAGTGTGTCGTTCCTTCATGTCCAGATTGTGTGTATTATCTTGGCATCTGTGAGTGTGTCGTTCCTTCTTGTCCAGATTGTGTGTATTATCTTGGCATCTGTGAGTGTGTCGTTCCTTGGTGTCCAGATTGTGTGTATTATCTTGGCATGTGTGAGTGTGTCGTTCCTTGGTATCCAGATTGTGTGTATTATCTGGGCATGTGTGAGTGTGTCGTTCCTTGGTATCCAGATTGTGTGTATTATCTTGGCATCTGTGAGTGTGTCGTTCCTTGGTATCCAGATTGTGTGTATTATCTCGGCATCTGTGAGTGTGTCGTTCCTTCGTGTCCAGATTGTGTGTATTATCTTGGCATCTGTGAGTGTGTCGTTCCTTCGTGTCCAGATTGTGTGTATTATCTTGGCATCTGTGAGTGTGTCGATCCTTGGTGTCCAGATTGTGTGTATTATCTTTGCATGTGTGAGTGTGTCGTTCCTTCCTGTCCAGATTGTGTGTATTATCTTGGCATGTGTTAGTGTGTCGTTCCTTGGTATCCAGGTTGTGTGTATTATCTTTGCATGTGTGAGTGTGTCGTTCCTTGGTATCCAGATTGTGTGTATTATCTCGGCATCTGTGAGTGTGTCGCTCCTTGGTGTCTAGATTGTGTGTATTATCTAGGCATGTGTGAGTGTGTCGTTCCTTGGTATCCAGATTGTGTGTATTATCTTGGCATCTGTGAGTGTGTCGTTCGTTTGTGTCCAGATTGTGTGTATTATCTAGGCATCTGTGTGTGTGTCGTTCCTTCTTATCCAGATTGTGTGTATTATCTTGGCATCTGTGAGTGTGTCGTTCCTTGGTGTCCAGATTGTGCGTATTATCTTGGCATGTGTGAGTGTGTCGCTCTTTCGTGTCCAGATTGTGTGTATTATCTTGGCATCTGTGAGAGTGTCGATCCTTGGTGTCCAGATTGTGTGTTTTATCTTGGCATGTGTGAGTGTGTCGCTCTTTCGTGTCCAGATTGTGTGTATTATCTTGGCATCTGTGAGTGTGTCGTTCCTTCGTGTCCAGATTGTGTGTATTATCTTGGCATCTGTCAGTGTGTCGTTCCTTCGTGTCCAGGTTGTGTGTATCATCTTGGCATCTGTGAGTGTGTCGTTCCTTCATGTCCAGATTGTGTGTATTATCTTGGCATCTGTGAGTGTGTCGTTCCTTCTTGTCCAGATTGTGTGTATTATCTTGGCATCTGTGAGTGTGTCGTTCCTTGGTGTCCAGATTGTGTGTATTATCTTGGCATGTGTGAGTGTGTCGTTCCTTGGTATCCAGATTGTGTGTATTATCTGGGCATGTGTGAGTGTGTCGTTCCTTGGTATCCAGATTGTGTGTATTATCTTGGCATCTGTGAGTGTGTCGTTCCTTGGTATCCAGATTGTGTGTATTATCTTGGCATCTGTGAGTGTGTCGTTCCTTCGTGTCCAGATTGTGTGTATTATCTTCTCATCTGTGATTGTGTCGTTCCTTGGTATCCAGATTGTGTGTATTATCTTGGCATCTGTGAGTGTGTCCTTCCTTGGTATCCAGATTGTGTGTATTATCTTGGCATATGTGAGTGTGTCGTTCCTTGGTGTCCAGATTGTGCGTATTATCTTGGCATGTGTGAGTGTGTCGCTCTTTCGTGTCCAGATTGTGTGTATTATCTTGGCATCTGTGAGTGTTTTGATCCTTGGTGTCCAGATTGTGTGTTTTATCTTGGCATGTGTGAGTGTGTCGCTCTTTCGTGTCCAGATTGTGTGTATTATCTTGGCATCTGTGAGTGTGTCGTTCCTTGGTGTCCAGATTGTGTGTATTATCTTGGCATCTGTCAGTGTGTCGTTCCTTCGTGTCCAGATTGTGTGTATTATCTTGGCATCTGTGAGTGTGTCGTTCCTTGGTGTCCAGATTGTGTGTATTATCTTGGCATGTGTGAGTGTGTCGTTCCTTGGTATCCAGATTGTGTGTATTATCTTGGCATCTGTGAGTGTGTAGTTCCTTGGTATCCAGATTGTGTGTATTATCTTGGCATCTGTGAGTGTGTCCTTCCTTTGTATCAGGATTGTGTGTATTATCTTGGCATCTGTGAGTGTGTCCTTCCTTTGTATCAGGATTGTGTGTATTATCTTGGCATCTCTTTGTGTGTCCCTCCTTCGTGTCCAGATTGTGTGTATTATCTTGGCATGTGTGAGTGTGTCGTTCCTTCGTGTCCAGATTGTGTGTATTATCTTGGCATCTGTGAGTGTGTCGCTCCTTGGTATCCAGATTGTGTGTATTATCTTGGCATGTGTGAGTGTGTCCTTCCTTCTTATCCAGATTGTGTGTATTTTCTTGGCATCTGTGAGTGTGTCGTTCCTTCTTAACCTGGTTGTGTGTATTATCTTGGCATCTGTGAGTGTGTCGTTCCTTCTTAACAAGGTTGTGTGTATTATCTTGTCATCTGTGAGTGTGTCGTTCCTTGGTGCCCAGATTGTGTGTATTATCTTGGCATCTGTGAGTGTGTCGTTCCTTGGTTTCCAGATTGTGTGTATTATCTTGGCATCTGTGAGTGTGTCGTTCCTTGGTTTCCAGATTGTGTGTATTATCTTGGCATCTGTGAGTGTGTCGTTCCTTGGTGCCCAGATTGTGTGTATTATCTTGGCATCTGTGAGTGTGTCGTTCCTTGGTATCCAGATTGTGTGTATTATCTTGGCATCTGTGAGTGTGTCGCTCCTTGGTATCCAGATTGTGTGTATTATCTTGGCATCTGTGAGTGTGTCGTTCCTTGGTTTCCAGATTGTGTGTATTATCTTGGCATCTGTGAGTGTGTCGTTCCTTGGTTTCCAGATTGTGTGTATTATCTTGGCATGTGTGAGTGTGCCGTTCCTTGGTGCCCAGATTGTGTGTATTATCTTGGCATCTGTGAGTGTGTCGTTCCTTGGTGCCCAGATTGTGTGTATTATCTTGGCATCTGTGAGTGTGTCGTTCCTTGGTATCCAGATTGTGTGTATTATCTTGGCATCTGTGAGTGTGTCGTTCCTTGGTTTCCAGATTGTGTGTATTATCTTGGCATCTGTGAGTGTGTCGCTCCTTGGTATCCAGATTGTGTGTATTATTTTGGTATCTGTGAGTGTGTCGTTCCTTGGTATCCAGATTGTGTGTATTATCTTGGCATCTGTGTGTGTGTCCTTCCTTCATATCCAGATTGTGTGTATTATCTTGGCATCTGTGAGTGTGTCGTTCCTTCATATCCAGATTGTGTGTATTATCTTGGCATCTGTGAGTGTGTCGTTCCTTGGTATCCAGATTGTGTGTATTATCTTGGCATCTGTGAGTGTGTCGTTCCTTCTAATTCAGATTGTGTGTATTATCTTGGCATCTGTGAGTGTGTCGTTCCTTGGTATCCAGATTGTGTGTATTATCTTGGCGTCTGTGTGTGTCTCCTTCCTTGGTATCCAGATTGTGTGTATTATCTTGGCATATGTGAGTCTGTCGTTCCTTGGTGTCCAGATTGTGCGTATTATCTTGGCATGTGTGAGTGTGTCGCTCTTTCGTGTCCAGATTGTGTGTATTATCTTGGCATCTGTGAGTGTGTCGATCCTTGGTGTCCAGATTGTGTGTTTTATCTTGGCATGTGTGAGTGTGTCGCTCTTTCGTGTCCAGATTGTGTGTATTATCTTGGCATCTGTGAGTGTGTCGTTCCTTGGTGTCCAGATTGTGTGTATTATCTTGGCATCTGTCAGTGTGTCGTTCCTTTGTATCAGGATTGTGTGTATTATCTTGGCATCTGTGAGTGTGTCCTTCCTTTGTATCAGGATTGTGTGTATTATCTTGGCATCTCTTTGTGTGTCCCTCCTTCGTGTCCAGATTGTGTGTATTATTTTGGCATGTTTGAGTGTGTCGTTCCTTTGTATCCAGATTGTGTGTATTATCTTGGCATCTCTTTGTGTGTCCCTCCTTCGTGTCCAGATTGTGTGTATTATCTTGGCATGTGTGAGTGTGTCGTTCCTTCGTGTCCAGATTGTGTGTATTATCTTGGCATCTGTGAGTGTGTCGCTCCTTGGTATCCAGATTGTGTGTATTATCTTGTCATCTGTGAGTGTGTCGTTCCTTGGTATCCAGATTGTGTGTATTATCTTGGCATCTGTGAGTGTGTCGTTCCTTCATATCCAGATTGTGTGTATTATCTTGGCATGTGTGAGTGTGTCGTTTCTTTGTATACAGATTGTGTGTATTATCTTGACATCTGTGAGTGTGTCGTTCCTTGGTTTCCAGATTGTGTGTATTATCTTGGCATCTGTGAGTGTGTCGTTCCTTGGTTTCCAGATTGTGTGTATTATCTTGGCATGTGTGAGTGTGCCGTTCCTTGGTGCCCAGATTGTGTGTATTATCTTGGCATCTGTGAGTGTGTCGTTCCTTGGTGCCCAGATTGTGTGTATTATCTTGGCATCTGTGAGTGTGTCGTTCCTTGGTATCCAGATTGTGTGTATTATCTTGGCATCTGTGAGTGTGTCGTTCCTTGGTTTCCAGATTGTGTGTATTATCTTGGCATCTGTGAGTGTGTCGCTCCTTGGTATCCAGATTGTGTGTATTATCTTGGTATCTGTGAGTGTGTCGTTCCTTGGTATCCAGATTGTGTGTATTATCTTGGCATCTGTGTGTGTGTCCTTCCTTCATATCCAGATTGTGTGTATTATCTTGGCATCTGTGAGTGTGTCGTTCCTTCATATCCAGATTGTGTGTATTATCTTGGCATCTGTGAGTGTGTCGTTCCTTGGTATCCAGATTGTGTGTATTATCTTGGCATCTGTGAGTGTGTCGTTCCTTCTAATTCAGATTGTGTGTATTATCTTGGCATCTGTGAGTGTGTCGTTCCTTGGTATCCAGATTGTGTGTATTATCTTGGCGTCTGTGTGTGTCTCCTTCCTTGGTATCCAGATTGTGTGTATTATCTTGGCATATGTGAGTCTGTCGTTCCTTGGTGTCCAGATTGTGCGTATTATCTTGGCATGTGTGAGTGTGTCGCTCTTTCGTGTCCAGATTGTGTGTATTATCTTGGCATCTGTGAGTGTGTCGATCCTTGGTGTCCAGATTGTGTGTTTTATCTTGGCATGTGTGAGTGTGTCGCTCTTTCGTGTCCAGATTGTGTGTATTATCTTGGCATCTGTGAGTGTGTCGTTCCTTGGTGTCCAGATTGTGTGTATTATCTTGGCATCTGTCAGTGTGTCGTTCCTTTGTATCAGGATTGTGTGTATTATCTTGGCATCTGTGAGTGTGTCCTTCCTTTGTATCAGGATTGTGTGTATTATCTTGGCATCTCTTTGTGTGTCCCTCCTTCGTGTCCAGATTGTGTGTATTATTTTGGCATGTTTGAGTGTGTCGTTCCTTTGTATCCAGATTGTGTGTATTATCTTGGCATCTCTTTGTGTGTCCCTCCTTCGTGTCCAGATTGTGTGTATTATCTTGGCATGTGTGAGTGTGTCGTTCCTTCGTGTCCAGATTGTGTGTATTATCTTGGCATCTGTGAGTGTGTCGCTCCTTGGTATCCAGATTGTGTGTATTATCTTGTCATCTGTGAGTGTGTCGTTCCTTGGTATCCAGATTGTGTGTATTATCTTGGCATCTGTGAGTGTGTCGTTCCTTCATATCCAGATTGTGTGTATTATCTTGGCATGTGTGAGTGTGTCGTTTCTTTGTATACAGATTGTGTGTATTATCTTGACATCTGTGTGTGTGTGTCCTTCCTTCTTATCCAGATTGTGTGTATTTTCTTGGCATCTGTGAGTGTGTCCTTCCTTCTTATCCAGATTGTGTGTATTTTCTTGGCATCTGTGAGTGTGTCGTTCCTTCTTAACCTGGTTGTGTGTATTATCTTGGCATCTGTGAGTGTGTCGTTCTTTGGTGCCCAGATTGTGTGTATTATCTTGGCATCTGTGAGTGTGTCGCTCCTTGGTATCCAGATTGTTTGTATTATCTTGTCATCTGTGAGTGTGTCGTTCCTTGGTATCCAGATTGTGTGTATTATCTTGGCATCTGTGAGTGTGTCGTTCCTTCATATCCAGATTGTGTGTATTATCTTGGCATGTGTGAGTGTGTCGTTTCTTTGTATACAGATTGTGTGTATTATCTTGACAACTGTGTGTGTGTGTGTGTCCTTCCTTCTTATCTAGATTGTGTGTATTTTCTTGGCATCTGTGAGTGTGTCCTTCCTTCTTATCCAGATTGTGTGTATTTTCTTGGCATCTGTGAGTGTGTCGTTCCTTCTTAACCTGGTTGTGTGTATTATCTTGATATCTGTGAGTGTGTCGTTCCTTCTTAACCTGGTTGTGTGTATTATCTTGGCATCTGTGAGTGTGTCGTTCCTTCTTAACCAGGTTGTGTGTATTATCTTGTCATCTGTGAGTGTGTCGTTCCTTGGTGCCCAGATTGTGTGTATTATCTTGGCATCTGTGAGTGTGTCGTTCCTTGGTTTCCAGATTGTGTGTATTATCTTGGCATCTGTGAGTGTGTCGTTCCTTGGTTTCCAGATTGTGTGTATTATCTTGGCATCTGTGAGTGTGTCGTTCCTTGGTGCCCAGATTGTGTGTATTATCTTGGCATCTGTGAGTGTGTCGTTCCTTGGTATCCAGATTGTGTGTATTATCTTGGCATCTGTGAGTGTGTCGCTCCTTGGTATCCAGATTGTGTGTATTATCTTGGCATCTGTGAGTGTGTCGTTCCTTGGTTTCCAGATTGTGTGTATTATCTTGGCATGTGTGAGTGTGCCGTTCCTTGGTGCCCAGATTGTGTGTATTATCTTGGCATCTGTGAGTGTGTCGTTCCTTGGTGCCCAGATTGTGTGTATTATCTCGGCATCTGTGAGTGTGTTGTTCCTTCGTGTCCAGATTGTGTGTATTATCTTGGCATCTGTGAGTGTGTCGTTCCTTTGTATCAGGATTGTGTGTATTATCTTGGCATCAGTGAGTGTGTCGCTCCTTGGTATCCAGATTGTGTGTATTATCTTGGTATCTGTGAGTGTGTCGTTCCTTGGTATCCAGATTGTGTGTATTATCTTGGCATCTGTGTATGTGTCCTTCCTTCATATCCAGATTGTGTGTATTATCTTGGCATCTGTGAGTGTGTCGTTCCTTCATATCCAGATTGTGTGTATTATCTTGGCATCTGTGAGTGTGTCGTTCCTTGGTATCCAGATTGTGTGTATTATCTTGGCATCTGTGAGTGTGTCGTTCCTTCTTATCCAGATTGTGTGTATTATCTTGGCATCTGTGAGTGTGTCGTTCCTTGGTATCCAGATTGTGTGTATTATCTTGGCGTCTGTGTGTGTCTCCTTCCTTGGTATCCAGATTGTGTGTATTATCTTGGCATATGTGAGTCTGTCGTTCCTTGGTGTCCAGATTGTGCGTATTATCTTGGCATGTGTGAGTGTGTCGCTCTTTCGTGTCCAGATTGTGTGTATTATCTTGGCATCTGTGAGTGTGTCGATCCTTGGTGTCCAGATTGTGTGTTTTATCTTGGCATGTGTGAGTGTGTCGCTCTTTCGTGTCCAGATTGTGTGTATTATCTTGGCATCTGTGAGTGTGTCGTTCCTTGGTGTCCAGATTGTGTGTATTATCTTGGCATCTGTCAGTGTGTCGTTCCTTTGTATCAGGATTGTGTGTATTATCTTGGCATCTGTGAGTGTGTCCTTCCTTTGTATCAGGATTGTGTGTATTATCTTGGCATCTCTTTGTGTGTCCCTCCTTCGTGTCCAGATTGTGTGTATTATCTTGGCATGTTTGAGTGTGTCGTTCCTTTGTATCCAGATTGTGTGTATTATCTTGGCATCTCTTTGTGTGTCCCTCCTTCGTGTCCAGATTGTGTGTATTATCTTGGCATGTGTGAGTGTGTCGTTCCTTCGTGTCCAGATTGTGTGTATTATCTTGGCATCTGTGAGTGTGTCGCTCCTTGGTATCCAGATTGTGTGTATTATCTTGGCATCTGTGAGTGTGTCCTTCCTTCTTATCCAGATTGTGTGTATGTTCTTGGCATCTGTGAGTGTGTCGTTCCTTCTTAACCTGGTTGTGTGTATTATCTTGGCATCTGTGAGTGTGTCGTTCCTTCTTAACCAGGTTGTGTGTATTATCTTGTCATCTGTGAGTGTGTCGTTCCTTGGTGCCCAGATTGTGTGTATTATCTTGGCATCTGTGAGTGTGTCGCTCCTTGGTATCCAGATTGTGTGTATTATCTTGGCATCTGTGAGTGTGTCGTTCCTTCATATCCAGATTGTGTGTATTATCTTGGCATGTGTGAGTGTGTCGTTTCTTTGTATACAGATTGTGTGTATTATCTTGACAACTGTGTGTGTGTGTGTGTCCTTCCTTCTTATCCAGATTGTGTGTATTTTCTTGGCATCTGTGAGTGTGTCCTTCCTTCTTATCCAGATTGTGTGTATTTTCTTGGCATCTGTGAGTGTCGTTCCTTCTTAACCTGGTTGTGTGTATTATCTTGGCATCTGTGAGTGTGTCGTTCCTTCTTAACCAGGTTGTGTGTATTATCTTGTCATCTGTGAGTGTGTCGTTCCTTGGTGCCCAGATTGTGTGTATTATCTTGGCATCTGTGAGTGTGTCGTTCCTTGGTTTCCAGATTGTGTGTATTATCTTGGCATCTGTGAGTGTGTCGTTCCTTGGTTTCCAGATTGTGTGTATTATCTTGGCATCTGTGAGTGTGTCGTTCCTTGGTGCCCAGATTGTGTGTATTATCTTGGCATCTGTGAGTGTGTCGTTCCTTGGTATCCAGATTGTGTGTATTATCTTGGCATCTGTGAGTGTGTCGCTCCTTGGTATCCAGATTGTGTGTATTATCTTGGCATCTGTGAGTGTGTCGTTCCTTGGTTTCCAGATTGTGTGTATTATCTTGGCATCTGTGAGTGTGTCGTTCCTTGGTTTCCAGATTGTGTGTATTATCTTGGCGTGTGTGAGTGTGCCGTTCCTTGGTGCCCAGATTGTGTGTATTATCTTGGCATCTGTGAGTGTGTCGTTCCTTGGTGCCCAGATTGTGTGTATTATCTTGGCATCTGTGAGTGTGTCGTTCCTTGGTATCCAGATTGTGTGTATTATCTTGGCATCTGTGAGTGTGTCGTTCCTTGGTTTCCAGATTGTGTGTATTATCTTGGCATCTGTGAGTGTGTCGCTCCTTGGTATCCAGATTGTGTGTATTATCTAGGTATCTGTGAGTGTGTCGTTCCTTGGTATCCAGATTGTGTGTATTATCTTGGCATCTGTGTGTGTGTCCTTCCTTCATATCCAGATTGTGTGTATTATCTTGGCATCTGTGAGTGTGTCGTTCCTTCATATCCAGATTGTGTGTATTATCTTGGCATCTGTGAGTGTGTCGTTCCTTGGTATCCAGATTGTGTGTATTATCTTGGCATCTGTGAGTGTGTCGTTCCTTCTTATCCAGATTGTGTGTATTATCTTGGCATCCAGATTGTGTGTATTATCTTGGCATCTGTGAGTGTGTCGCTCCTTGGTATCCAGATTGTGTGTATTATCTTGGTATCTGTGAGTGTGTCGTTCCTTGGTATCCAGATTGTGTGTATTATCTTGGCATCTGTGTGTGTGTCCTTCCTTCATATCCAGATTGTGTGTATTATCTTGGCATCTGTGAGTGTGTCGTTCCTTCATATCCAGATTGTGTGTATTATCTTGGCATCTGTGAGTGTGTCGTTCCTTGGTATCCAGATTGTGTGTATTATCTTGGCATCTGTGAGTGTGTCGTTCCTTCTTATCCAGATTGTGTGTATTATCTTGGCATCTGTGAGTGTGTCGTTCCTTGGTATCCAGATTGTGTGTATTATCTTGGCGTCTGTGTGTGTCTCCTTCCTTGGTATCCAGATTGTGTGTATTATCTTGGCATATGTGAGTCTGTCGTTCCTTGGTGTCCAGATTGTGCGTATTATCTTGGCATGTGTGAGTGTGTCGCTCTTTCGTGTCCAGATTGTGTGTATTATCTTGGCATCTGTGAGTGTGTCGATCCTTGGTGTCCAGATTGTGTGTTTTATCTTGGCATGTGTGAGTGTGTCGCTCTTTCGTGTCCAGATTGTGTGTATTATCTTGGCATCTGTGAGTGTGTCGTTCCTTGGTGTCCAGATTGTGTGTATTATCTTGGCATCTGTCAGTGTGTCGTTCCTTTGTATCAGGATTGTGTGTATTATCTTGGCATCTGTGAGTGTGTCCTTCCTTTGTATCAGGATTGTGTGTATTATCTTGGCATCTCTTTGTGTGTCCCTCCTTCGTGTCCAGATTGTGTGTATTATCTTGGCATGTTTGAGTGTGTCGTTCCTTTGTATCCAGATTGTGTGTATTATCTTGGCATCTCTTTGTGTGTCCCTCCTTCGTGTCCAGATTGTGTGTATTATCTTGGCATGTGTGAGTGTGTCGTTCCTTCGTGTCCAGATTGTGTGTATTATCTTGGCATCTGTGAGTGTGTCGCTCCTTGGTATCCAGATTGTGTGTATTATCTTGTCATCTGTGAGTGTGTCGTTCCTTGGTATCCAGATTGTGTGTATTATCTTGGCATCTGTGAGTGTGTCGTTCCTTCATATCCAGATTGTGTGTATTATCTTGGCATGTGTGAGTGTGTCGTTTCTTTGTATACAGATTGTGTGTATTATCTTGACATCTGTGTGTGTGTGTCCTTCCTTCTTATCCAGATTGTGTGTATTTTCTTGGCATCTGTGAGTTTGTCCTTCCTTCTCATCCAGATTGTGTGTATTTTCTTGGCATCTGTGAGTGTGTCGTTCCTTCTTAACCTGGTTGTGTGTATTATCTTGGCATCTGTGAGTGTGTCGTTCCTTCTTAACCAGGTTGTGTGTATTATCTTGTCATCTGTGAGTGTGTCGTTCCTTGGTGCCCAGATTGTGTGTATTATCTTGGCATCTGTGAGTGTGTCGTTCCTTGGTATCCAGATTGTGTGTATTATCTTGGCATCTGTGAGTGTGTCGTTCCTTGGTTTCCAGATTGTGTGTATTATCTTGGCATCTGTGAGTGTGTCGCTCCTTGGTATCCAGATTGTGTGTATTATCTTGGTATCTGTGAGTGTGTCGTTCCTTGGTATCCAGATTGTGTGTATTATCTTGGTATCTGTGAGTGTGTCCTTCCTTCGTGTCCAGATTGTGTGTATTATCTTGGCATCTGTGAGTGTGTCGTTCCTTCATATCCAGATTGTGTGTATTATCTTGTCATCTAGGAGTGTGTCGTTCCTTCATATCCAGATTGTGTGTATTATCTTGGCATCTGTGAGTGTGTCGTTCCTTGGTATCCAGATTGTGTGTATTATCTTGGCATCTGTGAGTGTGTCGTTCCTTCTTATCCAGATTGTGTGTATTATCTTGGCATCTGTGAGTGTGTCGTTCCTTTGTATCCAGATTGTGTGTATTATCTTGGCATGTGTGAGTGTGTCGTTCCTTCATATCCAGGTTGTGTGTATTATCTTTGCATGTGTGAGTGAGTCGTTCCTTTGTATACAGATTGTGTGTATTATCTTGGCATGTGTGAGTGTGTAGTTCCTTCATATCCAGGTTGTGTGTATTATCTTGGCATCTGTGAGTGTGTCGTTCCTTTGTATCAGGATTGTGTGTATTATCTTGGCATCAGTGAGTGTGTCGTTCCTTCGTGTCCAGATAATGTGTATTATCTTGGCATCTCTTTGTGTGTCCTTCCTTCGTGTCCAGATTGTGTGTATTATCTTGGCATGTTTGAGTGTGTCGTTCCTTTGTATCCAGATTGTGTGTATTATCTTGGCATGTGTGAGTGTGTCGTTCCTTCATATCCAGGTTGTGTGTATTATCTTGGCATCTGTGAGTGTGTCGTTCCTTTGTATCAGGATTGTGTGTATTATCTTGGCATCAGTGAGTGTGTCGTTCCTTCGTGTCCAGATAATGTGTATTATCTTGGCATCTCTTTGTGTGTCCTTCCTTCGTGTCCAGATTGTGTGTATTATCTTGGCATGTTTGAGTGTGTCGTTCCTTTGTATCCAGATTGTGTGTATTATCTTGGCATCTGTGAGTGTGTCCTTCCCTTCGTGTCCAGATTGTGTGTATTATCTTTGCATGTGTGAGTGTGTCGTTCCTTCCTGTCCAGATTGTGTGTATTATCTTGGCATGTGTGAGTGTGTCGTTCCTTCATATCCAGGTTGTGTGTATTATCTTTGCATGTGTGAGTGCGTCGTTCCTTTGTATCCAGATTGTGTGTATTATCTCGGCATCTGTGAGTGTGTCGTTCCTTTGTATACAGATTGTGTGTATTATCTTGGCATCTGTGTGTGTGTGTCGTTCCTTCGTGTCCAGATTGTGTGTATTATCTGGGCATCTGTGAGTGTGTCGTTCCTTTGTATACAGATTGTGTGTATTATCTTGACATCTGTGTGTGTGTGTCCTTCCTTCTTATCCAGATTGTGTGTATTATCTTGGCATCTGTGAGTGTGTCGTTCCTTCTTAACCTGGTTGTGTGTATTATCTTGGCATCTGTGAGTGTGTCGTTCCTTCTTAACCAGGTTGTGTGTATTATCTTGGCATCTGTGAGTGTGTCGTTCCTTCTTAACCAGGTTGTGTGTATTATCTTGGCATCTGTGAGTGTGTCGTTCCTTTGTATCAGGATTGTGTGTATTATCTTGGCATCAGTGAGTGTGTCGTTCCTTCGTGTCCAGATAATGTGTATTATCTTGGCATCTCTTTGTGTGTCCTTTCTTCGTGTCCAGATTGTGTGTATTATCTTGGCATGTTTGAGTGTGTCGTTCCTTTGTATCCAGATTGTGTGTATTATCTTGGCATCTGTGAGTGTGTCCTTCCCTTCGTGTCCAGATTGTGTGTATTATCTTTGCATGTGTGAGTGTGTCGTTCCTTCCTGTCCAGATTGTGTGTATTATCTTGGCATGTGTGAGTGTGTCGTTCCTTCATATCCAGGTTATGTGTATTATCTTTGCATGTGTGAGTGCGTCGTTCCTTTGTATCCAGATTGTGTGTATTATCTCGGCATCTGTGAGTGTGTCGTTCCTTTGTATACAGATTGTGTGTATTATCTTGGCATCTGTGTGTGTGTGTCGTTCCTTCGTGTCCAGATTGTGTGTATTATCTGGGCATCTGTGAGTGTGTCGTTCCTTTGTATACAGATTGTGTGTATTATCTTGGCATCTGTGTGTGTGTGTCCTTCCTTCTTATCCAGATTGTGTGTATTATCTTGGCATCTGTGAGTGTGTCGTTCCTTCTTAACCTGGTTGTGTGTATTATCTTGGCATCTGTGAGTGTGTCGTTCCTTCTTAACCAGGTTGTGTGTATTATCTTGTCATCTGTGAGTGTGTCCTTCCTTCTTATCCAGATTGTGTGTATTATCTTGGCATCTGTGAGTGTGTCGTTCCTTCTTAACCAGGTTGTGTGTATTATCTTGTCATCTGTGAGTGTGTCGTTCCTTGGTGCCCAGATTGTGTGTATTATCTTGTCATCTGTGAGTGTGTCGTTCCTTGGTATCCAGATTGTGTGTATTATCTTGGCATGTGTGAGTGTGTCGTTCCTTGGTATCCAGATTGTGTGTATTATCTTGGCATCTGTGAGTGTGTCGCTCCTTGGTATCCAGATTGTGTGTATTATCTTGGCACCTGTGAGTGTGTCGTTCCTTGGTATCCAGATTGTGTGTATTATCTTGGCACCTGTGAGTGTGTCGTTCCTTGGTATCCAGATTGTGTGTATTATCTTGGCATCTGTGAGTGTGTCCTTCCTTCATGTCCAGATTGTGTGTATTATCTTGGTATCTGTGAGTGTGTCCTTCCTTGGTATCCAGATTGTGTGTATTATCTTGTCATCTGTGAGTGTGTCGTTCCTTCGTGTCCACATTGTGTGTATTATCTTGTCATGTGTGAGTGTGTCGTTCCTTCGTGTCCACATTGTGTGTATTATCTTGGTATCTGTGAGTGTGTCCTTCCTTCGTGTCCAGATTGTGTGTATTGTCTTGGTATCTGTGAGTGTGTCCTTCCTTCATATCCAGATTGTGTGTATTATCTTGGCATCTGTGTGTGTGTCGTTCCTTGGTATCCAGATTGTGTGTATTATCTTGGCACCTGTGAGTGTGTCGTTCCTTGGTATCCAGATTGTGTGTATTATCTTGGCATCTGTGAGTGTGTCGCTCCTTTTATCCAGGTTGTGTGTATTATCTCGGCATCTGTGAGTTTGTTGTTCCTTCGTGTCCAGATTGTGTGTATTACCTTGGCATCTGTGAGTGTGTCGTTCCTTCTTATCCAGATTGTGTGTATTATCTTGGCATGTGTGAGTGTGTCGCTCCTTGGTATCCAGATTGTGTGTATTATCTTGGCATGTGTGAGTGTGTCGTTCCTTGGTATCCAGATTGTGTGTATTATCTTGGCATCTGTGAGTGTGTCGTTCCTTCTTAACCTGGTTGTGTGTATTATCTTGTCATCTGTGAGTGTGTCGTTCCTTGGTGCCCAGATTGTGTGTATTATCTTGTCATCTGTGAGTGTGTCCTTCCTTCTTATCCAGATTGTGTGTATTATCTTGGCATCTGTGAGTGTATCGTTCCTTGGTGTCCAGATTGTGTGTATTATCTTGTCATCTGTGAGTGTGTCCTTCCTTCTTATCCAGATTTTGTGTATTATCTTGGCATGTGTGAATGTGTCGTTCCTTCTTATCCAGATTGTGTGTATTATCTTGGCATCTGTGAGTGTGTCGTTCCTTCTTATCCAGATTGTGTGTATTATCTTGGCATCTGTGAGTGTGTCGTTCCTTGGTGTCCAGATTGTGTGTATTATCTTGGCATGTGTGAGTGTGTCGTTCCTTGGTATCCAGATTGTGTGTATTATCTGGGCATCTGTGAGTGTGTCGTTCCTTGGTATCCAGATTGTGTGTATTATCTTGGCATCTGTGAGTGTGTAGTTCCTTGGTATCCAGATTGTGTGTATTATCTTGGCATCTGTGAGTGTGTCCTTCCTTTGTATCAGGATTGTGTGTATTATCTTGGCATCTGTGAGTGTGTCCTTCCTTTGTATCAGGATTGTGTGTATTATCTTGGCATCTCTTTGTGTGTCCCTCCTTCGTGTCCAGATTGTGTGTATTATCTTGGCATGTTTGAGTGTGTCGTTCCTTTGTATCCAGATTGTGTGTATTATCTTGGCATGTGTGAGTGTGTCGTTCCTTCGTGTCAAGATTGTGTGTATTATCTTGGCATCTGTGAGTGTGTCGTTCCTTGGTATCCAGATTGTGTGTATTATCTTGTCATCTGTGAGTGTGTCGTTCCTTGGTATCCAGATTGTGTGTATTATGTTGGCATCTGTGAGTGTGTCGTTCCTTCATATCCAGATTGTGTGTATTATCTTGGCATGTGTGAGTTTGTCGTTTCTTTGTATACAGATTGTGTGTATTATCTTGACATCTGTGTGTGTGTGTGTCCTTCCTTCTTATCCAGATTGTGTGTATTTTCTTGGCATCTGTGAGTGTGTCCTTCCTTCTTATCCAGATTGTGTGTATTTTCTTGGCATCTGTGAGTGTGTCGTTCCTTCTTAACCTGGTTGTGTGTATTATCTTGGCATCTGTGAGTGTGTCGTTCCTTCTTAACCAGGTTGTGTGTATTATCTTGTCATCTGTGAGTGTGCCGTTCCTTGGTGCCCAGATTGTGTGTATTATCTTGGCATCTGTGAGTGTGTCGTTCCTTGGTATCCAGATTGTGTGTATTATCTTGGCATCTGTGAGTGTGTCGTTCCTTGGTTTCCAGATTGTGTGTATTATCTTGGCATCTGTGAGTGTGTCGCTCCTTGGTATCCAGATTGTGTGTATTATCTTGGTATCTGTGAGTGTGTCGTTCCTTGGTATCCAGATTGTGTGTATTATCTTGGCATCTGTGTGTGTGTCCTTCCTTCATATCCAGATTGTGTGTATTATCTTGGCATCTGTGAGTGTGTCGTTCCTTCATATCCAGATTGTGTGTATTATCTTGGCATCTGTGAGTGTGTCGTTCCTTGGTATCCAGATTGTGTGTATTATCTTGGCATCTGTGAGTGTGTCGTTCCTTCTTATCCAGATTGTGTGTATTATCTTGGCATCTGTGAGTGTGTCGTTCCTTGGTATCCAGATTGTGTGTATTATCTTGGCGTCTGTGTGTGTCTCCTTCCTTGGTATCCAGATTGTGTGTATTATCTTGGCATATGTGAGTGTGTCGTTCCTTGGTGTCCAGATTGTGCGTATTATCTTGGCATCTGTGAGTGTGTCGATCCTTGGTGTCCAGATTGTGTGTTTTATCTTGGCATGTGTGAGTGTGTAGCTCTTTCGTGTCCAGATTGTGTGTATTATCTTGGCATCTGTGAGTGTGTCGTTCCTTGGTGTCCAGATTGTGTGTATTATCTTGGCATCTGTCAGTGTGTCGTTCCTTCGTGTCCAGATTGTGTGTATTATCTTGGCATCTGTGAGTGTGTCGTTCCTTGGTGTCTAGATTGTGTGTATTATCTTGGCATGTGTGAGTGTGTCGTTCCTTGGTATCCAGATTGTGTGTATTATCTGGGCATGTGTGAGTGTGTCGTTCCTTGGTATCCAGATTGTGTGTATTATCTTGGCATCTGTGAGTGTGTCGTTCCTTGGTATCCAGATTGTGTGTATTATCTTGGCATCTGTGAGTGTGTCCTTCCTTTGTATCAGGATTGTGTGCATTATCTTGGCATCTCTTTGTGTGTCCCTCCTTCGTGTCCAGATTGTGTGTATTATCTTGGCATGTTTGAGTGTGTCGTTCCTTTGTATCCAGATTGTGTGTATTATCTTGGCATCTCTTTGTGTGTCCCTCCTTCGTGTCCAGATTGTGTGTATTATCTTGGCATGTGTGAGTGTGTCGTTCCTTCGTGTCCAGATTGTGTGTATTATCTTGGCATCTGTGAGTGTGTCGCTCCTTGGTATCCAGATTGTGTGTATTATCTTGTCATCTGTGAGCGTGTCGTTCCTTCTTATCCAGATTGTGTGTATTATCTTGGCATCTGTGAGTGTGTCGCTCCTTGGTATCCAGATTGTGTGTATTATCTTGTCATCTGTGAGTGTGTCGCTCCTTGTTATCCAGATTGTGTGTATTATCTTGGCATCTGTGAGTGTGTCGTTCCTTCATATCCAGATTGTGTGTATTATCTTGTCATCTGTGAGTGTGTCGTTCCTTGGTATCCAGATTGTGTGTATTATCTTGGCATCTGTGAGTGTGTCGTTCCTTCATATCCAGATTGTGTGTATTATCTTGGCATGTGCGAGTGTGTCGTTTCTTTGTATACAGATTGTGTGTATTATCTTGACATCTGTGTGTGTGTGTCCTTCCTTCTTATCCAGATTGTGTGTATTTTCTTGGCATCTGTGAGTGTGTCCTTCCTTCTTATCCAGATTGTGTGTATTTTCTTGGCATCTGTGAGTGTGTCGTTCCTTCTTAACCTGGTTGTGTGTATTATCTTGGCATCTGTGAGTGTGTCGTTCCTTCTTAACAAGGTTGTGTGTATTATCTTGTCATCTGTGAGTGTGTCGTTCCTTGGTGCCCAGATTGTGTGTATTATCTTGGCATCTGTGAGTGTGTCGTTCCTTGGTGCCCAGATTGTGTGTATTATCTTGGCATCTGTGAGCGTGTCGTTCCTTGGTATCCAGATTGTGTGTATTATCTTGGCATCTGTGAGTGTGTCGTTCCTTGGTTTCCAGATTGTGTGTATTATCTTGGCATCTGTGAGTGTGTCGCTCTTTGGTAAACAGATTGTGTGTATTATCTTGGTATCTGTGAGTGTGTCGTTCCTTGGTATCCAGATTGTGTGTATTATCTTGGTATCTGTGAGTGTGTCCTTCCTTCGTGTCCAGATTGTGTGTATTATCTTGGCATCTGTGAGTGTGTCGTTCCTTCATATCCAGATTGTGTGTATTATCTTGGCATCTGTGAGTGTGTCGTTCCTTGGTATCCAGATTGTGTGTATTATCTTGGCATCTGTTAGTGTGTCGTTCCTTGGTATCCAGATTGTGTGTATTATCTTGTCATCTGTGAGTGTGTCGCTCCTTGGTATCCAGATTGTTTGTATTATCTTGGCATCTGTGAGTGTGTCGTTCCTTCATATCCAGATTGTTTGTATTATCTTGTCATCTGTGAGTGTGTCGCTCCTTGGTATCCAGATTGTGTGTATTATCTTGGCATCTGTGAGTGTGTCGTTCCTTGGTATCCAGATTGTGTGTATTATCTTGTCATCTGTGAGTGTGTCGCTCCTTGGTATCCAGATTGTGTGTATTATCTTGGCATCTGTGAGTGTGTCGTTCCTTGGTGTCCAGATTGTGTGTATTATCTTGGCATCTGTGAGTGTGTCGTTCCTTGGTATCCAGATTGTGTGTATTATCTTGGCATCTGTGAGTGTGTCGTTCCTTGGTATCCAGATTGTGTGTATTATCTTGGCATTTGTGAGTGTGTCGTTCCTTTGTATCAGGATTGTGTGTATTATCTTGGCATCAGTGAGTGTGTCGTTCCTTCGTGTCCAGATAATGTGTATTATCTTGGCATCTCTTTGTGTGTCCTTCCTTCGTGTCCAGATTGTGTGTATTATCTTGGCATGTTTGAGTGTGTCGTTCCTTTGTATCCAGATTGTGTGTATTATCTTGGCATCTGTGAGTGTGTCGTTCCTTTGTATCAGGATTGTGTGTATTATCTTGGCATCAGTGAGTGTGTCGTTCCTTCGTGTCCAGATAATGTGTATTATCTTGGCATCTCTTTGTGTGTCCTTCCTTCGTGTCCAGATTGTGTGTATTATCTTGGCATGTTTGAGTGTGTCGTTCCTTTGTATCCAGATTGTGTGTATTATCTTGGCATCTGTGAGTGTGTCCTTCCCTTCGTGTCCAGATTGTGTGTATTATCTTTGCATGTGTGAGTGTGTCGTTCCTTCCTGTCCAGATTGTGTGTATTATCTTGGCATGTGTGAGTGTGTCGTTCCTTCATATCCAGGTTGTGTGTATTATCTTTGCATGTGTGAGTGCGTCGTTCCTTTGTATCCAGATTGTGTGTATTATCTCGGCATCTGTGAGTGTGTCGTTCCTTTGTATACAAATTGTGTGTATTATCTTGGCATCTGTGTGTGTGTGTCGTTCCTTCGTGTCCAGATTGTGTGTATTATCTGGGCATCTGTGAGTGTGTCGTTCCTTTGTATACAGATTGTGTGTATTATCTTGACATCTGTGTGTGTGTGTCCTTCCTTCTTATCCAGATTGTGTGTATTATCTTGGCATCTGTGAGTGTGTCGTTCCTTCTTAACCTGGTTGTGTGTATTATCTTGGCATCTGTGAGTGTGTCGTTCCTTCTTATCCAGATTGTGTGTATTATCTTGTCATCTGTGAGTGTGTCCTTCCTTCTTATCCAGATTGTGTGTATTATCTTGGCATCTGTGAGTGTGTCGTTCCTTCTTAACCAGGTTGTGTGTATTATCTTGTCATCTGTGAGTGTGTCGTTCCTTGGTGCCCAGATTGTGTGTATTATCTTGTCATCTGTGAGTGTGTCGTTCCTTGGTATCCAGATTGTGTGTATTATCTTGGCATGTGTGAGTGTGTCGTTCCTTGGTATCCAGATTGTGTGTATTATCTTGGCACCTGTGAGTGTGTCGTTCCTTGGTATCCAGATTGTGTGTATTATCTTGGCACCTGTGAGTGTGTCGTTCCTTGGTATCCAGATTGTGTGTATTATCTTGGCATCTGTGAGTGTGTCGTTCCTTCGTGTCCACATTGTGTGTATTACCTTGGTATCTGTGAGTGTGTCGTTCCTTGGTATCCAGATTGTGTGTATTATCTTGTCATCTGTGAGTGTGTCGTTCCTTCGTGTCCACATTGTGTGTATTATCTTGTCATGTGTGAGTGTGTCGTTCCTTCGTGTCCACATTGTGTGTATTATCTTGGTATCTGTGAGTGTGTCCTTCCTTCGTGTCCAGATTGTGTGTATTGTCTTGGTATCTGTGAGTGTGTCCTTCCTTCATATCTAGATTGTGTGTATTATCTTGGCATCTGTGTGTGTGTCGTTCCTTGGTATCCAGATTGTGTGTATTATCTTGGCATCTGTGTGTGTGTCGTTCCTTGGTATCCAGATTGTGTGTATTATCTTGGCATCTGTGTGTGTGTCGTTCCTTGGTATCCAGATTGTGTGTATTATCTTGGCATCTGTGTGTGTGTCGTTCCTTGGTATCCAGATTGTGTGTATTATCTTGGCATGTGTGAGTGTGTCGCTCCCTGGTATCCAGATTGTGTGTATTATCTTGGCATGTGTGAGTGTGTCGTTCCTTGGTATCCAGATTGTGTGTATTATCTTGGCATCTGTGAGTGTGTCGTTCCTTCTTAACCTGGTTGTGTGTATTATCTTGTCATCTGTGAGTGTGTCGTTCCTTGGTGCCCAGATTGTGTGTATTATCTTGTCATCTGTGAGTGTGTCCTTCCTTCGTGTCCACATTGTGTGTATTATCTTGTCATGTGTGAGTGTGTCGTTCCTTCGTGTCCATATTGTGTGTATTATCTTGGTATCTCTGAGTGTGTCCTTCCTTCGTGTCCAGATTGTGTGTATTGTCTTGGTATCTGTGAGTGTGTCCTTCCTTCATATCCAGATTGTGTGTATTATCTTGGCATCTGTGTGTGTGTCGTTCCTTGGTATCCAGATTGTGTGTATTATCTTGGCACCTGTGAGTGTGTCGCTCCTTCGTGTCCAGATTGTGTGTATTATCTCGGCATCTGTGAGTGTGTCGCTCCTTTTATCCAGGTTGTGTGTATTATCTCGGCATCTGTGAGTTTGTTGTTCCTTCGTGTCCAGATTGTGTGTATTACCTTGGCATCTGTAAGTGTGTCGTTCCTTCTTATCCCGATTGTGTGTATTATCCTGGCATGTGTGAGTGTGTCGCTCCTTGGTATCCAGATTGTGTGTATTATCTTGGCATGTGTGAGTGTGTCGTTCCTTGGTATCCAGATTGTGTGTATTATCTTGGCATCTGTGAGTGTGTCGTTCCTTCTTAACCTGGTTGTGTGTATTATCTTGTCATCTGTGAGTGTGTCGTTCCTTGGTGCCCAGATTGTGTGTATTATCTTGTCATCTGTGAGTGTGTCCTTCCTTCTTATCCAGATTGTGTGTATTATCTTGGCACCTGTGAGTGTATCGTTCCTTGGTGCCAAGATTGTGTGTATTATCTCGGCATCTGTGAGTGTGTCCTTCCTTCTTATCCAGATTGTGTGTATTATCTTGGCATCTGTGAGTGTATCGTTCCTTGGTGCCCAGATTGTGTGTATTATCTTGTCATCTGTGAGTGTGTCCTTCCTTCTTATCCAGATTTTGTGTATTATCTTGGCATGTGTGAATGTGTCGTTCCTTCTTATCCAGATTGTGTGTATTATCTTGGCATGTGTGAATGTGTCGTTCCTTCTTATCCAGATTGTGTGTATTATCTTGGCATCTGTGAGTGTGTCGTTCCTTCGTGTCCAGATTGTGTGTATTATCTTGGCATGTGTGAATGTGTCGTTCCTTCTTATCCAGATTGTGTGTATTATCTTGGCATCTGTGAGTGTGTCGTTCCTTCATATCCAGATTGTGTGTATTATCTTGGCATCTGTGAGTGTATCGTTCCTTGGTATCCAGGTTGTGTGTATTATCTTGTCATCTGTGAGTGTGTCGTTCCTTGGTATCCAGATTGTGTGTATTATCTTGTCCTCTGTGAGTGTGTCGCTCCTTGGTATCCAGATTGTGTGTATTATCTTGGCATCTGTGAGTGTGTCGTTCCTTCATATCCAGATTGTGTGTATTATCTTGGCATGTGTGAGTGTGTCGTTCCTTGCTATCCAGATTGTGTGTATTATCTTGGCATCTGTGAGTGTGTCGTTCCTTCATATCCAGATTGTGTGTATTATCTTGGCATCTGTGAGTGTGTCGTTCCTTGCTATCCAGATTGTGTGTATTATCTTAGCATGTTTGAGTGTGTCGTTCCTTTGTATCCAGATTGTGTGTATTATCTTGGCATCTGTGAGTGTGTCCTTCCCTTCATATCCAGATTGTGTGTATTATCTTGGCATCTGTGAGTGTGTCCTTCCCTTCATATCCAGATTGTGTGTATTATCTTGGCATCTGTGAGTGTATCGTTCCTTGGTGTCCAGATTGTGTGTATTATCTTGTCATCTGTGAGTGTGTCGTTCCTTGGTATCCAGATTGTGTGTATTATCTTGGCATCTGTGAGTGTGTCGTTCCTTCATATCCAGATTGTGTGTATTATCTTGGCATCTGTGAGTGTGTCGTTCCTTCATATCCAGATTGTGTGTATTATCTTGGCATCTGTGAGTGTGTCGTTCCTTGCTATCCAGATTGTGTGTATTATCTTAGCATGTTTGAGTGTGTCGTTCCTTTGTATCCAGATTGTGTGTATTATCTTGGCATCTGTGAGTGTGTCCTTCCCTTCATATCCAGATTGTGTGTATTATCTTGGCATCTGTGAGTGTGTCCTTCCCTTCATATCCAGATTGTGTGTATTATCTTGGCATCTGTGAGTGTATCGTTCCTTGGTGTCCAGATTGTGTGTATTATCTTGTCATCTGTGAGTGTGTCGTTCCTTGGTATCCAGATTGTGTGTATTATCTTGGCATCTGTGAGTGTGTCGTTCCTTCATATCCAGATTGTGTGTATTATCTTGGCATCTGTGAGTGTGTCGTTACTTGGTATCCAGATTGTGTGTATTATCTTGTCATCTGTGAGTGTGTCGCTCCTTGCTATCCAGATTGTGTGTATTATCTTGGCATCTGTGAGTGTGTCGCTCCTTGGTATCCAGATTGTGTGTATTATCTTGGCATCTGTGAGTGTGTCGTTCCTTCGTGTCCAGATAATGTGTATTATCTTGGCATCTCTTTGTGTGTCCCTCCTTCGTGTCCAGATTGTGTGTATTATCTTGGCATGTTTGAGTGTGTCGTTCCTTTGTATCCAGATTGTGTGTATTATCTTGGCATCTGTGAGTGTGTCGTTCCTTCTTATCCAGATTGTGTGTATTTTCTTGGCATCTGTGAGTGTGTCCTTCCTTCTTATCCAGATTGTGTGTATTTTCTTGGCATCTGTGAGTGTGTCGTTCCTTCTTAACCAGGTTGTGTGTATTATCTTGTCATCTGTGAGTGTGTCGTTCCTTGGTTTCCAGATTGTGTGTATTATCTTGGCATCTGTGAGTGTGTCGCTCCTTGGTATCCAGATTGTGTGTATTATCTTGGTATCTGTGAGTGTGTCGTTCCTTCATATCCAGATTGTGTGTATTATCTTGGCATCTGTGAGTGTGTCGTTCCTTCGTGTCCAGATTGTGTGTATTATCTTGGCATCTGTGAGTGTGTCGTTCCTTGGTATCCAGATTGTGTGTATTATCTTGGCATCTGTGAGTGTGTCGCTCCTTGGTATCCAGATTGTGTGTATTATCTTGGCATCTGTGTGTGTGTCGTTCCTTCATATCCAGATTGTGTGTATTATCTTGGCATCTGTGAGTGTGTCGTTCCTTTGTATCAGGATTGTGTGTATTATCTTGGCATCAGTGAGTGTGTCGTTCCTTCGTGTCCAGATAATGTGTATTATCTTGGCATCTCTTTGTGTGTCCCTCCTTCGTGTCCAGATTGTGTGTATTATCTTGGCATGTTTGAGTGTGTCGTTCCTTTGTATCCAGATTGTGTGTATTATCTAAGCATCTGTGAGTGTGTCGTTCCTTCCTGTCCAGATTGTGTGTATTATCATGGCATGTGTGAGTGTGTCATTCCTTCCTGTCCAGATTGTGTGTATTATCTTGGCATGTGTGAGTGTGTCGTTTCTTTGTATACAGATTGTGTGTATTATCTTGACATCTGTGTGTGTGTGTCCTTCCTTCTTATCCAGATTGTGTGTATTTTCTTGGCATCTGTGAGTGTGTCCTTCCTTCTTATCCAGATTGTGTGTATTTTCTTGGCATCTGTGAGTGTGTCATTCCTTCTTAACCAGGTTGTGTGTATTATCTTGTCATCGGTGAGTGTGTCGTTCCTTGGTTTCCAGATTGTGTGTATTATCTTGGTATCTGTGAGTGTGTCGTTCCTTGGTATCCAGATTGTGTGTATTATCTTGGTATCTGTGAGTGTGTCCTTCCTTCGTGTCCAGATTGTGTGTATTATCTTGGCATCTGTGTGTGTGTCGTTCCTTCATATCCAGATTGTGTGTATTATCTTGGCATCTGTGAGTGTGTCGTTCCTTCATATCCAGATTGTGTGTATTATCTTGGCATCTGTGAGTGTGTCGTTCCTTGGTATCCAGATTGTGTGTATTATCTTGGCATCTGTGAGTGTGTCGTTCCTTCTTATCCAGATTGTGTGTATTATCTTGGCATCTGTGAGTGTGTCGTTCCTTCGTGTCCAGATAGTGTGTATTATCTTGGCATGTGTGAATGTGTCGTTCCTTCTTATCCAGATTGTGTGTATTATCTTGGCATCTCTGAGTGTGTCGTTCCTTCTTATCCAGATTGTGTGTATTATCTTGGCATCTGTGAGTGTGTCGCTCCTTGGTATCCAGATTGTGTGTATTATCTTGTCATCTGTGAGTGTGTCGCTCCTTGGTATCCAGATTGTGTGTATTATCTTGGCATCTGTGAGTGTGTCGTTCCTTGGTATCCAGATTGTGTGTATTATCTTGTCATCTGTGAGTGTGTCGCTCCTTGGTATCCAGATTGTGTGTATTATCTTGGCATCTGTGAGTGTGTCGTTCCTTGGTATCCAGATTGTGTGTATTATCTTGGCATCTGTGATTGTGTCGTTCCTTGGTATCCAGTTTGTGTGTATTATCTTGGCATCTGTGAGTGTGTCGCTCCTTCGTGTCCAGATTGTGTGTATTAGCTTCTCATCTGTGAGTGTGTCGTTCCTTGGTATCCAGATTGTGTGTATTATCTCGGCATCTGTGAGTGTGTCGTTCCTTGGTATCCAGATTGTGTGTATTATCTTGGCATCTGTGATTGTGTCGTTCCTTGGTATCCAGATTGTGTGTATTATCTTGGCATCTGTGAGTGTGTCGTTCCTTCTTATCCAGATTGTGTGTATTATCTTGGCATCTGTGAGTGTGTCGTTCCTTGGTGTCCAGATTTTGTGTATTATCTTGGCATGTGTGAGTGTGTCGTTCCTTCTTATCCAGATTGTGTGTATTATCTTAGCATCTGTGAGTGTGTCGCTCCTTGTCATCTGTGAGTGTGTCGCTCCTTGTTATCCAGATTGTGTGTATTATCTTGTCATCTGTGAGTGTGTCGTTCTTTCGGGTCCAGATTGTGTGTATTATCTTGGCATCTGTGAGTGTGTCGTTCCTTCTTAACCAGATTGTGTGTATTTTCTTGGCATCTGTGAGTGTGTCGTTCCTTCTTAACCAGGTTTTGTGTATTATCTTGGCATCTGTGAGTGTGTCGTTCCTTGGTATCCAGATTGTGTGTATTATCTTGGCATCTGTGAGTGTGTCGTTCCTTCTTAACCAGATTGTGTGTATTATCTTGGCATCTGTGAGTGTGTCGTTCCTTGGTAACCAGATTGTGTGTATTATCTCGGCATCTGTGAGTGTGTCGTTCCTTGGTATCCAGATTGTGTGTATTATCTTGGCATCTGTGAGTGTGTCGTTCCTTCTTATCCAGATTGTGTGTATTATCTTTGCATCTGTGAGTGTGTCGTTCCTTCATATCCAGATTGTGTGTATTAACTTTGCATGTGTGAGTGTGTCGTTCCTTCTTATCCAGATTGTGTGTATTATCTTGGCATCAGTGAGTGTGTCGTTCCTTCGTGTCCAGATTGTGTGTATTATCTTGGGATCTCTTTGTGTGTCCTTCCTTCGTGTCCAGATTGTGTGTATTATCTTGGCATGTTTGAGTGTGTCGTTCCTTTGTATCCAGATTGTGTGTATTATCTTGGCATCTGTGAGTGTGTCCTTCCTTCGTGTCCAGATTGTGTGTATTATCTTTGCATGTGAGAGTGTGTCGTTCCTTCCTGTCCAGATTGTGTGTATTATCTTGGCATCTGTGAGTGTGTCCTTCCTTCGTGTCCAGATTGTGTGTATTATCTTGGCATGTGTGAGTGTGTCGTTCCTTCATATCCAGGTTGTGTGTATTAACTTTGCATGTGTGAGTGTGTCGTTCCTTGGTATCCAGATTGTGTGTATTATCTCGGCATCTGTGAGTGTGTCGTTCCTTTGTATACAGATTGTGTGTATTATCTTGACATCTGTGTGTGTGTGTCCTTCCTTCTTATCCAGATTGTGTGTATTTTCTTGGCATCTGTGAGTGTGTCGTTCCTTGGTGCCCAGATTGTGTGTATTATCTTGGCATCTGTGAGTGTGTCCTTCCTTCGTGTCCAGATTGTGTGTATTATCTTGGCACCTGTGAGTGTGTCGTTCCTTGGTATCCAGATTGTGTGTATTATGTTGGCACCTGTGAGTGTGTCGTTCCTTGGTATCCAGATTGTGTGTATTATCTCGGCATCTGTGAGTGTGTCGTTCCTTCCTGTCCAGATTGTGTGTATTATCTTGGCATATGTGAGTGTGTCGCTCCTTTGTATCCAGATTGTGTGTATTATCTTGGCATCTGTGAGTGTGTCGCTCCTTTGTATCCAGATTGTGTGTATTATCTCGGCATCTGTGAGTGTGTCGTTCCTTGGTATCCAGATTGTGTGTATTATCTTGGCATCTGTGAGTGTGTCGTTCCTTCTTATCCAGATTGTGTGTATTATCTTTGCATCTGTGAGTGTGTCGTTCCTTCATATCCAGATTGTGTGTATTAACTTTGCATGTGTGAGTGTGTCGTTCCTTCTTATCCAGATTGTGTGTATTATCTTGGCATCAGTGAGTGTGTCGTTCCTTCGTGTCCAGATTGTGTGTATTATCTTGGGATCTCTTTGTGTGTCCTTCCTTCGTGTCCAGATTGTGTGTATTATCTTGGCATCTGTGAGTGTGTCCTTCCTTCGTGTCCAGATTGTGTGTATTATCTTTGCATGTGAGAGTGTGTCGTTCCTTCCTGTCCAGATTGTGTGTATTATCTTGGCATCTGTGAGTGTGTCCTTCCTTCGTGTCCAGATTGTGTGTATTATCTTGGCATGTGTGAGTGTGTCGTTCCTTCATATCCAGGTTGTGTGTATTAACTTTGCATGTGTGAGTGTGTCGTTCCTTGGTATCCAGATTGTGTGTATTATCTCGGCATCTGTGTGTGTGTCGTTCCTTGGTATCCAGATTGTGTGTATTATCTTGGCATCTGTGAGTGTGTCGCTCCTTGGTGTCCAGATTGTGTGTATTATCTTGGCATCTGTGTGTGTGTGTCGTTCCTTCGTGTCCAGATTGTGTGTATTATCTCGGCATCTGTGAGTGTGTCGTTCCTTTATATACAGATTGTGTGTATTATCTTGACATCTGTGTGTGTGTGTCCTTCCTTCTTATCCAGATTGTGTGTATTTTCTTGGCATCTGTGAGTGTGTCGTTCCTTGGTGCCCAGATTGTGTGTATTATCTTGGCATCTGTGAGTGTGTCGTTCCTTGGTTTCCAGATTGTGTGTATTATCTTGGCATCTGTGAGTGTGTCGTTCCTTGGTTTCCAGATTGTGTGTATTATCTTGGCATCTGTGAGTGTGTCGCTCCTTGGTGTCCAGATTGTGTGTATTATCTTGGAATCTGTGAGTGTGTCGTTCCTTCTTATCCAGATTGTGTGTATTATCTTGGCATCTGTGAGTGTGTCGTTCCTTGGTATCCATATTGTGTGTATTATCTTGGCATCTGTGATTGTGTCGTTCCTTGGTATCCAGATTGTGTGTATTATCTTGGCATCTGTGAGTGTGTCGTTCCTTGGTAACCAGATTGTGTGTATTATCTCGGCATCTGTGAGTGTGTCGTTCCTTGGTATCCAGATTGTGTGTATTATCTTGGCATCTGTGAGTGTGTCGTTCCTTCGTGTCCAGATTGTGTGTATTATCTTGGCATGTGTGAGTGTGTCGTTCCTTCTTATCCAGATTGTGTGTATTATCTTGGCATCTGTGTGTGTGTCGTTCCTTCGTGTCCAGATTGTGTGTATCATCTTGGCATCTGTTTTTGTGTCATTCCTTGGTGTCCAGATTGTGTGTATTATCTTGGCATCTGTGAGTGTGTCGTTCCTTGGTATCCAGATTGTGTGTATTATCTTGGCATCTGTGAGTGTGTCGTTCCTTGGTGTCCAGATTGTGTGTATTATCTTGGCATCTCTGTGTGTGTGTCCTTCCTTCTTATCCAGATTGTGTGTATTATCTTGGCATCTGTGTGTGTGTCGTTCCTTCGTGTCCAGATTGTGTGTATTATCTCGGCATCTGTGAGTGTGTCGTTCCTTTGTATACAGATAGTGTGTATTGTCTTGGCATCTGTGTGTGTGTGTCCTTCCTTTGTATACAGATTGTGTGTATTATCTTGGCATCTGTGTGTTTGTGTCCTTCCGTCTTATCCAGATTGTGTGTATTATCTTGGCATCTGTGAGTGTGTGGTTCCTTCTTAACCAGGTTTTGTGTATTATCTTGTCATCTGTGAGTGTGTTGCTCCTTGGTGTCCAGATTGTGTGTATTATCTTGGCATCTGTGAGTCTGTCGTTCCTTGGTGCCCAGGTTGTGTGTATTATCTTGGCATCTGTGAGTGTGTCGTTCCTTGGTGTCCAGATTGTGTGTATTATCTTGGCATCTGTGAGTGTGTCGCTCCTTGGTGTCCAGATTGTGTGTATTATCTTGGCATCTGTGAGTGTGTCCTTCCTTCGTGTCCAGATTGTGTGTATTATCTTGGCACCTGTGAGTGTGTCGTTCCTTGGTATCCAGATTGTGTGTATTATGTTGGCACCTGTGAGTGTGTCGTTCCTTGGTATCCAGATTGTGTGTATTATCTCGGCATCTGTGAGTGTGTCGTTCCTTCCTGTCCAGATTGTGTGTATTATCTTGGCATATGTGAGTGTGTCGCTCCTTTGTATCCAGATTGTGTGTATTATCTTGGCATCTGTGAGTGTGTCGCTCCTTTGTATCCAGGTTGTGTGTATTATCTCGGCATCTGTGAGTTTGTCGTTCCTTCGTATCCAGGTTGTGTGTATTATTTTGGCATGTGTGAGTGTGTCGTTCCTTCATATCCAGATTGTGTGTATTATCTTGGCATCTGTGAGTGTGTCGTTCTTTGGTATCCAGATTGTGTGTATCATCTTGGCATCTGTTTGTGTGTCATTCCTTGGTGTCCAGATTGTGTGTATTATCTTGGCATCTGTTTGTGTGTCATTCCTTCGTTTCCAGATTGTGTGTATTATCTTGGCATCTGTGAGTTTGTCATTCCTTCGTGTCCAGATTGTGTGTATTTTCTTGGCATCTGTGAGTGTGTCGTTCCTTCTTAACCAGTTTGTGTGTATTATCTTGGCATCTGTGAGTGTGTCGTTCCTTGGTGCCCAGATTGTGTGTATTATCTTGGCATCTGTGAGTGTGTCGTTCCTTGGTTTCCAGATTGTGTGTATTATCTTGGCATCTGTGAGTGTGTCGTTCCTTGGTTTCCAGATTGTGTGTATTATCTTGGCATCTGTGAGTGTGTCGCTCCTTGGTGTCCAGATTGTGTGTATTATCTTGGAATCTGTGAGTGTGTCGTTCCTTGGTGTCCAGATTGTGTGTATTATCTTGGCATCTGTGAGTGTGTCGTTCCTTGGTATCCATATTGTGTGTATTATCTTGGCATCTGTGATTGTGTCGTTCCTTGGTATCCAGATTGTGTGTATTATCTTGGCATCTGTGAGTGTGTCGTTCCTTGGTAACCAGATTGTGTGTATTATCTCGGCATCTGTGAGTGTGTCGTTCCTTGGTATCCATATTGTGTGTATTATCTTGGCATCTGTGATTGTGTCGTTCCTTGGTATCCAGATTGTGTGTATTATCTTGGCATCTGTGAGTGTGTCGTTCCTTCGTGTCCAGATTGTGTGTATTATCTTGGCATGTGTGAGTGTGTCGTTCCTTCTTATCCAGATTGTGTGTATTATCTTGGCATCTGTGAGTGTGTCGTTCCTTGGTATCCAGATTGTGTGTATTATCTTGGCATCTGTGAGTGTGTCGTCCCTTGGTATCCAGATTGTGTGTATTATCTTGGCATCTGTGAGTGTGTCGTTCCTTCTTATCCAGATTGTGTGTATTATCTTGGCATCTGTGAGTGTGTCGTTCCTTCTTATCCAGATTGTGTGTATTATCTTGGCATCTGTGAGTGTGTCGTTCCTTCTTATCCAGATTGTGTGTATTATCTTGGCATCTGTGAGTGTGTCGATCCTTGGTGTCCAGATTTTGTGTATTATCTTGGCATGTGTGAGTGTGTCGTTCCTTCTTATCCAGATTGTGTGTATTATCTTGGCATCTGTGAATGTGTCGTTCCTTCATATCCAGATTTTGTGTATCATCTTGGCATCTGTTTTTGTGTCATTCCTTGGTGTCCAGATTGTGTGTATTATCTTGGCATCTCTGTGTGTGTGTCCTTCCTTCTTATCCAGGTTGTGTGTATTATCTTGGCATCTGTGTGTGTGTCGTTCCTTGGTGTCCAGATTGTGTGTATTATCTTGGCATCTGTTTGTGTGTCGTTCCTTGTTGTCCAGATTGTGTGTATTATCTTGACATCTGTGAGTGTGTCGTTCCTTCGTGTCCAGATTGTGTGTATTATCTTGGCATCTGTTTGTGTGTCGTTCCTTGGTGTCCAGATTGTGTGTATTATCTCGGCATCTGTGAGTGTGTCGTTCCTTTGTATACAGATAGTGTGTATTGTCTTGGCATCTGTGTGTGTGTGTCCTTCCTTTGTATACAGATTGTGTGTATTATCTTGGCATCTGTGTGTTTGTGTCCTTCCGTCTTATCCAGATTGTGTGTATTTTCTTGGCATCTGTGAGTGTGTCGTTCTTTCGTGTCCAGATTGTGTGTATTATCTTGTCATCTGTGAGTGTGTTGCTCCTTGGTGTCCAGATTGTGTGTATTATCTTGGCATCTGTGAGTGTGTCGTTCCTTCGTGTCCAGATTGTGTGTATTATCTTGGCATGTGTGAGTGTGTCGTTCCTTCTTATCCAGATTGTGTGTATTATCTTGGCATCTGTGAATGTGTCGTTCCTTCATATCCAGATTTTGTGTATCATCTTGGCATCTGTTTTTGTGTCATTCCTTGGTGTCCAGATTGTGTGTATTATCTTGGCATCTCTGTGTGTGTGTCCTTCCTTCTTATCCAGGTTGTGTGTATTATCTTGGCATCTGTGTGTGTGTCGTTCCTTGGTGTCCAGATTGTGTGTATTATCTTGGCATCTGTTTGTGTGTCGTTCCTTGTTGTCCAGATTGTGTGTATTATCTTGACATCTGTGAGTGTGTCGTTCCTTCGTGTCCAGATTGTGTGTATTATCTTGGCATCTGTTTGTGTGTCGTTCCTTGGTGTCCAGATTGTGTGTATTATCTCGGCATCTGTGAGTGTGTCGTTCCTTTGTATACAGATAGTGTGTATTGTCTTGGCATCTGTGTGTGTGTGTCCTTCCTTTGTATACAGATTGTGTGTATTATCTTGGCATCTGTGTGTTTGTGTCCTTCCGTCTTATCCAGATTGTGTGTATTTTCTTGGCATCTGTGAGTGTGTCGTTCTTTCGTGTCCAGATTGTGTGTATTATCTTGTCATCTGTGAGTGTGTTGCTCCTTGGTGTCCAGATTGTGTGTATTATCTTGGCATCTGTGAGTGTGTCGTTCCTTCGTGTCCAGATTGTGTGTATTATCTTGGCATCTGTGTGTGTGTCATTCCTTGGTATCCAGATTGTGTGTATTATCTTGGCATCTGTGAGTGTGTCGTTCGTGTCTAAATTGTGTGTATTATCTTGACATCTGTGTGTGTGTGTCCTTCCTTCTTATCCAGATTGTGTGTATTTTCTTGGAATCTGTGAGTCTGTCGTTCCTTGGTGCCCAGATTGTGTGTATTATCTTGGCATATGTGAGTGTGTCCTTCCTTCGTGTCCAGATTGTGTGTATTATCTTGGCACCTGTGAGTGTGTCGTTCCTTGGTATCCAGATTGTGTGTATTATGTTGGCACCTGTGAGTGTGTCGTTCCTTGGTATCCAGATTGTGTGTATTATCTCGGCATCTGTGAGTGTGTCATTCCTTCCTGTCCAGATTGTGTGTATTATCTTGGCATATGTGAGTGTGTCGCTCCTTTGTATCCATATTGTGTGTATTATCTTGGCATCTGTGAGTGTGTCGCTCCTTTGTATCCAGGTTGTGTGTATTATCTCGGCATCTGTGAGTTTGTCGTTCCTTCGTATCCAGGTTGTGTGTATTATTTTGGCATGTGTGAGTGTGTCGTTCCTTCATATCCAGATTGTGTGTATTATCTTGGCATCTGTGAGTGTGTCGTTCTTTGGTATCCAGATTGTGTGTATCATCTTGGCATCTGTTTGTGTGTCATTCCTTGGTGTCCAGATTGTGTGTATTATCTTGGCATCTGTTTGTGTGTCATTCCTTCGTGTCCAGATTGTGTGTATTATCTTGGCATCTGTGAGTGTGTCCTTCCTTCGTGTCCAGATTGTGTGTATTGTCTTTGCATGTGTGAGTGTGTCGTTCCTTCCTGTCCAGATTGTGTGTATTATCTTGGCATGTGTGAGTGTGTCGTTCCTTCATATCCAGGTTGTGTGTATTATCTTTGCATGTGTGAGTGTGTCGTTCCTTGGTATCCAGATTGTGTGTATTATCTTGGCATCTGTGAGTGTGTCGTTTCTTTGTATACAGATTGTGTGTATTATCTTGGCATCTGTGTGTGTGTCGTTCCTTGGTATCCAGATTGTGTGTATTATCTCGGCATCTGTGAGTGTGTCGTTCCTTTGTATACAGATTGTGTGTATTATCTTGGCATCTGTGTGTGTGTGTCGTTCCTTCGTGTCCAGATTGTGTGTATTATCTCGGCATCTGTGAGTGTGTCGTTCCTTTGTATACAGATTGTGTGTATTATCTTGGCATCTGTGTGTGTGTGTCGTTCCTTCGTGTCCAGATTGTGTGTATTATCTTGGCATCTGTGAGTGTGTCGTTCCTTCTTAACCAGATTGTGTGTATTTTCTTGGCATCTGTGAGTGTGTCGTTCCTTCTTAACCAGGTTTTGTGTATTATCTTGGCATCTGTGAGTGTGTCGTTCCTTGGTATCCATATTGTGTGTATTATCTTGGCATCTGTGAGTGTGTCGTTCCTTGGTGTCCAGATTGTGTGTATTATCTTGGCATCTGTGAGTGTGTCGTTCCTTGGTATCCAGATTGTGTGTATTATCTTGGCATCTGTGAGTGTGTCGTTCCTTGGTGTCCAGATTGTGTGTATTATCTTGGCATCTGTGAGTGTGTCGTTCCTTGGTATCCAGATTGTGTGTATTATCTTGGCATCTGTGTGTGTGTCGCTCCTTGGTGTCCAGATTGTGTGTATTATCTTGGTATCTGTGAGTGTGTCGTTCCTTGGTATCCAGATTGTGTGTATTATCTTGGTATCTGTGAGTGTGTCCTTCCTTCGTGTCCAGATTGTGTGTATAATCTTGGCATCTGTGTGTGTGTCGTTCCTTCATATCCAGATTGTGTGTATTATCTTGGCACCTGTGAGTGTGTCGTTCCTTGGTATCCAGATTGTGTGTATTATCTCGGCATCAGTGAGTGTGTCGCTCCTTCGTGTCCAGATTGTGTGTATTATTTTGGCATCTGTGAGTGTGTCGTTCACTGTTATCCAGATTGTGTGTATTATTTTGGCATCTGTGAGTGTGTCGGTCCTTCATATCCAGATTGTTTGTATTATCTTGGCATCTGTGAGTGTGTCGTTCTTTGGTATCCAGATTGTGTGTATCATCTTGGCATCTGTTTGTGTGTCATTCCTTGGTGTCCAGATTGTGTGTATTATCTTGGCATCTGTTTGTGTGTCATTCCTTCGTGTCCAGATTGTGTGTATTATCTTGGCATCTGTGAGTGTGTCCTTCCTTCGTGTCCAGATTGTGTGTATTGTCTTTGCATGTGTGAGTGTGTCGTTCCTTCCTGTCCAGATTGTGTGTATTATCTTGGCATGTGTGAGTGTGTCGTTCCTTCATATCCAGGTTGTGTGTATTATCTTTGCATGTGTGAGTGTGTCGTTCCTTGGTATCCAGATTGTGTGTATTATCTTGGCATCTGTGAGTGTGTCGTTTCTTTGTATACAGATTGTGTGTATTATCTTGGCATCTGTGTGTGTGTCGTTCCTTGGTATCCAGATTGTGTGTATTATCTCGGCATCTGTGAGTGTGTCGTTCCTTTGTATACAGATTGTGTGTATTATCTTGGCATCTGTGTGTGTGTGTCGTTCCTTCGTGTCCAGATTGTGTGTATTATCTCGGCATCTGTGAGTGTGTCGTTCCTTTGTATACAGATTGTGTGTATTATCTTGGCATCTGTGTGTGTGTGTCGTTCCTTCGTGTCCAGATTGTGTGTATTATCTTGGCATCTGTGAGTGTGTCGTTCCTTCTTAACCAGATTGTGTGTATTTTCTTGGCATCTGTGAGTGTGTCGTTCCTTCTTAACCAGGTTTTGTGTATTATCTTGTCATCTGTGAGTGTGTCGTTCCTTCATATCCAGATTGTGTGTATTATCTTGGCATCTGTGAGTGTGTCGTTCCTTGGTGTCCAGATTGTGTGTATTATCTTGGCATCTGTGAGTGTGTCGTTCCTTGGTGTCCAGATTGTGTGTATTATCTTGGCATCTGTGAGTGTGTCGTTCCTTGGTATCCAGATTGTGTGTATTATCTTGGCATCTGTGAGTGTGTCGTTCCTTGGTGTCCAGATTGTGTGTATTATCTTGGCATCTGTGAGTGTGTCGTTCCTTGGTATCCAGATTGTGTGTATTATCTTGGCATCTGTGTGTGTGTCGCTCCTTGGTGTCCAGATTGTGTGTATTATCTTGGTATCTGTGAGTGTGTCGTTCCTTGGTATCCAGATTGTGTGTATTATCTTGGTATCTGTGAGTGTGTCCTTCCTTCGTGTCCAGATTGTGTGTATAATCTTGGCATCTGTGTGTGTGTCGTTCCTTCATATCCAGATTGTGTGTATTATCTTGGCACCTGTGAGTGTGTCGTTCCTTGGTATCCAGATTGTGTGTATTATCTCGGCATCAGTGAGTGTGTCGCTCCTTCGTGTCCAGATTGTGTGTATTATTTTGGCATCTGTGAGTGTGTCGTTCACTGTTATCCAGATTGTGTGTATTATTTTGGCATCTGTGAGTGTGTCGTTCCTTGTTATCCAGATTGTGTGTATTATTTTGGCATCTGTGAGTGTGTGGTTACTTTGTATCCTGATTGTGTGTATTATATTGGCATCTGTGAGTGTGTCGTTCCTTGGTATCCAGATTGTGTGTATTATCTTGGCATGTGTGAGTGTGTCAATCCATGGTATCCAGATTGTGTGTATTATCTTGGTATCTGTGAGTGTGTCCTTCCTTCGTGTCCAGATTGTGTGTATAATCTTGGCATCTGTGTGTGTGTCGTTCCTTCATATCCAGATTGTGTGTATTATCTTGGTACCTGTGAGTGTGTCGTTCCTTGGTATCCAGATTGTGTGTATTATCTCGGCATCTGTGAGTGTGTCGTTCCTTGGTATCCAGATTGTGTGTATTATCTTGGCATCTGTGAGTGTGTCGTTCCTTGTTATCCAGATTGTGTGTATTATTTTGGCATCTGTGAGTGTGTGGTTCCTTCGTATCCTGATTGTGTGTATTATCTTAACATCTGTGAATGTGTGGTTACTTCGTATCCTGATTGTGTGTATTATCTTGGCATCTGTGAGTGTGTCCTTCCTTCATGTCCAGATTGTGTGTATTATCTTGGCATCTGTGAGTGTGTCGCTCCTTGGTGTCCAGATTGTGTGTATTATCTTGGCATCTGTGAGTGTGTCGCTCCTTCGTGTCCACATTTTGTGTATTATCTTGGTATCTGTGAGTGTGTCGTTCCTTCGTGTCCACATTGTGTGTATTATCTTGGCATCTGTGAGTGTGTCGTTCCTTGGTATCCAGATTGTGTGTATTATCTTGGCATGTGTGAGTGTGTCGTTCCTTGGTATCCAGATTGTGTGTATTATCTTCTCATCTGTGAGTGTGTCGTTCATTGGTATCCAGATTGTGTGTATTATCTTGGCATCTGTGAGTGTGTCGTTCCTTCGTGTCCAGATTGTGTGTATTATCTTGGCATCTCTGTGTGTGTGTCCTTCCTTCTTATCCAGATTGTGTGTATTATCTTGGCATCTGTGAGTGTGTCGTTCCTTGGATTCCAGATTGTGTGTATTATCTTGGCATCTGTGAGTGTGTTGTTCCTTCTTAACCAGGTTGTGTGTATTATCTTGGCATCTGTGAGTGTGTCGTTCCTTCTTAACCAGGTTGTGTGTATTATCTTGGCATCTGTGAGTGTGTCGTTCCTTCTTAACCAGGTTGTGTGTATTATCTTGGCATCTGTGAGTGTGTTGTTCCTTCGTGTCCAGATTGTGTGTATTTTCTTGGCATCTGTGACTGTGTCGCTCCTTCATATCCAGATTGTGTGTATTATCTTGGCATCTGTGAGTGTGTCGTTCCTTCTTATCCAGATTGTGTGTATTATCTTGGCATCTGTGAGTGTGTCCTTCTTTCGTGTCCAGATTGTGTGTATTATCTTGGCATCTGTGTGTGTGTCGTTCCTTGGTATCCAGATTGTGTGTATTATCTTGGCATGTGTGTGTGTGTCGTTCCTTCATATCCAGGTTGTGTGTATTATCTTGGCATCTGTGTGTGTGTCGTTCCTTGGTATCCAGATTGTGTGTATTATCTCGGCATCTCTGAGTGTGTCGTTCCTTTGTATACAGATTGTGTGTATTATCTTGGCATCTGTGTGTGTGTGTCGTTCCTTCGTGTCCAGATTGTGTGTATTATCTTGGCATCTGTGTGTGTGTGTCGTTCCTTCGTGTCCAGATTGTGTGTATTATCTTGGCATCTGTGTGTGTGTGTCGTTCGTGTCCAGATTGTGTGTATTATCTCGGCATCTGTGAGTGTGTCGTTCCTTTGTATACAGATTGTGTGTATTATCTTGGCATCTGTGTGTGTGTGTCCTTCCTTTGTATACTGATTGTGTGTATTATCATGACATCTGTGTGTGTGTGTCCTTCCTTCTTATCCAGATTGTGTGTATTTTCTTGGCATCTGTGAGTGTGTCGTTCCTTCTTAACCAGGTTGTGTGTATCATCTTGGCATCTGTTTGTGTGTCATTCCTTGGTGTCCAGATTGTGTGTATTATCTTCGCATCTGTGAGTTTGTCGTTCCTTGGTATCCAGATTGTGTGTATTATCTTGGCATCTCTGTGTGTGTGTCCTTCCTTCTTATCCAGATTGTGTGTATTATCTTGGCATGTGTTAGTGTGTCGTTCCTTGGTATCCAGAATGTGTGTATTATCTTGGCATCTGTGAGTGTGTCGCTCCTTGGTATCCAGATTGTGTGTATTATCTTGGCATCTGTGAGTGTGTCGTTCCTTGGTATCCAGAATGTGTGTATTATCTTGGCATCTGTGAGTGTGTCGTTCCTTGGTATCCAGAATGTGTGAATTATCTTGGCATCTGTGAGTGTGTCGTTCCTTGGTATCCAGATTGTGTGTATTATCTTGGCATGTTTGAGTGTGTTGTTCCCTGGTATCCAGATTGTGTGTATTATCTTGGCATGTGTGAGTGTGTCGTTCCTTCGTATCCAGATTGTGTGTATTA